>NC_056748.1:890260504-890263004 GCF_019279795.1 Protopterus annectens
ATATGCTCATGATGTGGATGCCAAGATTCACCTCTCAAGCTTTGTTTTAGAGGTCAATTTCTTGGCATCCATTTCTCAAACACATAATAAGGTGGCTCATAATCCTCCACATTATGAATAAACAGAACCCTGAGAGCAGGATTTGAACCAGTGAAGGGAAATCCCACTGGATTTTGCGACCAGTGCCTTAATCTGCTGTCCATCACAGCATGGAAATATAATGTAATATAATATAATATAATATAATATAATATAATATAATATAATATAATATAATATAATATAATATAATATATATGGACAGTAGCCAATCAACAGAAATTTTTTGTGAGGTGGAAGGAAACTGGAGTACTCAGAGAAAACCTATTCAGGTACAGGAAGAACAAGTAAACATCACACAAGCAGTGAACAGAGGACAGAACTGAACACCAGTCCCTGGAGCTGAGAAGCAGAGTTGTTAACCACTCCATCACCAAGCTGTCCTAGCACAATGTGATGCTGGGGATTGATTTCAAGACTTTTTTGAGTTCTTTTTTCTTTCATTTGTTGTCATTTGTCAGCTTTTCCAGGGTCCCACAGCCTTTGCAGAGTCTATCAACACTCCAATTCAACCCTATTACCTACCCTCTTTCTTTCTTCCCTCCCCTGTAGTTCCTATCGTGAACTCTGGGGCAGGCATGCAATGGGGACATGCAGCTTTTGCTCTGCTTCATTGCCCCTATGACCTCATTTTTCCTTTGTTGGACAGAACCTTATAATAACTACATCCCCAACCTTCACTAGGGATCACTGTTAGGCACATCCACAGGTCCAGCCTAAGGGATGGTTATGTCCATCCCTTCCTACTGCTCAGTCAGTTGCACACAGCCTGGCTTGGCTGAGATGTAGCCAGGGCTTTACCCCTCCATGCCACCACAGCAGATATCCAGGTCTTCGTAGAACAGAACACATACGTTATCACTGAGCTAAATGCCCTATCTACCTCTTACTGGGAAAACTCTGTCTCGCCTATAATTTTTCCATCTTTTTTTGCACGTGTCCTCTCCTAACTGCTTTCCTATACCTCATCTGACCGATTTCATTACAAGGCATGTTAGCTTGCCCTTTGTATTGCTCAGCATGACCATACTGCTCCTAGCTAATGGAGCCGGTCTATAAAATAAGAATCATTGTCCCTACATCCCTTCTCTGCTTAACTCTCTTATGCATTGGTTCACCACAGTCAGAACTGCAGATTAACTGTAAAAACCCTGCAGAAGTAGCATTTAATCTAAGTGAAACCATCCATCTTGTGGTTAGCCTACCCATTCTGCTGTGATTGTTTTATTACCATCTGCATAAGCTTGACTAAAAGCACATGACATCATACATCATAAAAGAACACAAGGGAATGCTAACTACACACATACACTATCAATTAAATCAACCTATAAATGATATGAACCAAGGAATCCTGCCAACGAAAATGTCAAAAAAAAATATCCTATCAAAGTAGAATACTTAAGTGAACTTTGAAGGAAAAACTACTTCAGGAACACACATGACAGCAGGTCACAGATCCTAGAGACATGGTTACTGGACATGTATGACAAGAAAGTCATGTCATTGTGTTGGACCTCTTTATTTAATGGTAGACATACAAAGCACAGATGTCTGCTGAGTGTGGTAACCTAGGAATGCTGATAGGTGGAAGACTTGCTTATATAGCCTCAGGCCTGCACTGGCTTTTACATCCAGTATATTGTATGAGCTAACAATATATGCTTCCTGCGAAAAATATATTATGGAAAGGCTCAAATTCACACATCAGTTTATAGTGGTTATATCTGATGCCACTTCAGTTTCACATTCCACTTTATTATGTAGCTTTTTGTAATGTGCTTCTAATAAAATTACTAAATATGAAAGGCATGTTTAAGCAACATATGTGTTGCATTACATGAATTTAATGGCACCATGTTAAACATGTGGACTGCATAAATTGAGTTTGAGTACCTTTCATTTCTATTTGTGAAAAAAAAAGAAATTGTTTAAACTATGAATCTTATTACAGCAAAATTTACACACATGAAACATAAAAGTTCAGGGAGCAAAAAACTGAGTACATAAGCTGCAGGAGGCTAATGGTGCAGTAAGAAAGCAATACATTACTTCTTTATAAAATCCCAAATATGTATTAGGGTGATGAATGAGCTTGGTTGATGACTTCGGTATTACTTAAAATACATATCGGTAAGGCAGAAATGGCTTCTTGATCAGTAGCTCAGCTTTATACATTACCCATTTGAGCTAATCTCTCACAGGCATGAACGGATTTGCACTTCCAAGTAATATCAAGAAAAAAAAAATTATTACTATTCATTTGGCTGCAGCACAGCTTACAAGGGTGTGTTTGCAGCTAAGCCAGAGAACAAAATCACTGATGATGAAGATTAGTGGCTGGTCATGCAGTTGTATGTAATTGGTCTGTAATCTATAAGCATTTGTGATCAGGCAATTG
>NC_056748.1:890268004-890323004 GCF_019279795.1 Protopterus annectens
TGGAGAAAGTAGCAGTAACACAAAGGATGGCCCAAAGGCAGGTGGTCAGCTACCAAAGATAATTACTAAGTCATGAACGTGGTGCTTCTCACTGTTATGCATTAGGTGTACACTACATGTCAAGCAGAATAACACCCTTGTCACCCTCAAGATAAATCGAGATAACTGGATGGGCAGCCTCTCTCCTGAGCTATCTTGTCTTGCCCTCTTTGAGGCTAGAGGGAACTTTTGAATAAAGGATTTGGGCTAGGCTTGCAATGGGTCTGTAGACCAGCTGCCTATATTTTACCTATGAACCTATGGATATGCTTTAGTGGCTCCTGTGATGCTAAAGGTTACTTGTTTCCAGTCAAAGGGAGGGGCTATGACCAATATAAAAATACACATTTACTGTGGAGGTGAAGATTTTCTGTATGATGACCTCTTCAAGCTTGTGCATGCCCTATTGGGGAATTGAGTGAGACTGACTGATGGGGGGGGGGCACTTGGAGGTCAACAGGTGCAGCATTAAAAAACATGAAAAAAAACACATTGAACTTTGGACATAACTTCTTTTCCTTTTTCTAGGAAAAGGAAGTCTGCATTTTCTTTCTGACTGACAATTTTTAGACTGATCACCACTCATATAAACTGTGTTTACATTTCTAAATCTGTATCAATACATTTCTGGAATCATTTGTTTTATATGCAACAGTTGTGTCACCTTTAGAATATCTAGCACATCTTCTAATAACTCTTCATTACAGTCTGGTAAACATGCTCAGTTTAATATATTTGCTATATGTAGTTCTTTGCCTAGTCTAGAGTTCATGTTTAGGTAATACTTTTATATATTAAAAAAATCATTGAAGACCATTTGTCTTCTGCCTTTGGGATTTTTTTATTGCCCTTTTTTTTAGTCTGCTTTTAGAATCTAAGACGTTAGCATGTGACCATATATTTCAGACTTGTTACTCTTCTTTTATTTATGCTCAGATTTAATTTAAAATTATGCTTTCTTGTTTTTAAAAGCTATGTCAATCACCTGCTCTGTTTGTCTTAGTCTAACCCCACAGTAGCAGATCAACTCCTTGTAAGCATTCAACTGCTTGTCCAAATACTCTTTGAAATATACATTGTGAAGATAAAATGGCAGAGAGAAGTTTCAGTAACCTATATTTTCCTAAAACTGTATGAAATGTGAATGCCTTGCAGCTTTCTTCTTGTTCTAGATTTATTAGCCAGAACTCTTTTTATGTAATATAGAAAACAATGTGTTATCTTTATCATAGGGAATAGACAGTATTACGTTTGTATTCATTTTATCCAGATTATGTGGATCAGTACAAATGTGAGTCACATACTGCTTTACAGCAGTGATCACACAAGTTCCATACTCCTTTGACTCTATCTGTTTCTTAATGACATTTAAGTTTAATGGTCACTTTAATTCCTGCTCATTTCTACTTCTGAGGTCTAATGTGTCTTACTATAAAACACATATTACTGGCATAGCTACTAGACTTAAATGAATATATGATTTGCTTCACATGCTACCTATGTTCTCTAAGCCTTTTAACAAACTGGAATGTCTTAGCAAATTATCAATGCTACGAGTCTGTATAGTATCTGAGATTTTCGGCGGTTATACAACTGTTCCTGCACGCATTTACTCTGTGCTTACAACCCATGAATAAGTTTCATCATGCCAAATTTTATCCAAGCCAAATTATGTGAAATCATAGGAAAATGAACCCTTTTCCAGTACAGCTGTATGAATGAGAATCTTATACTATATGTGTTTATACTTACATCAGCCAACTCTGACCTGAGGTCTTTACTTGCTTTTCTGAATGTCAGTGACATGTGCACTCTGTTTCATTTTTATGTCTTTCAGAATCAATGCTTTAAAGTTATTCCATGACAAAATATTACATTATACATCTTTGTATAGTTTAGATTCAGCATTATGTTAATTAATTCTAAGATTCTTTTGCCATTGGTCAGACTGCTTAGCTTATTATTGCATTGTCTCTTTAGTTTGTGACTTCACTGCACCAACTCTCTCCCCCGGATTTACTAATCTGCCATGCAGGACTAAACTAGTCCTGCACATAAGCGGCAGTTTAAGAGGAGGACGGCAGTGCGCCATGCAGATTAATGAAGGTGCGCTGCCTGAGCTCCAAATCCTACACTGAGCGTGGATGAGTGTAGGGGGTGTGTCTGAGAGCAGAGCTCTCAGAATAAACACGCCCATGCAAAGTAGAACAGAAGGAAGTGTAAATAAATGAGCGAGACTGCTCATAGGTGTCCGCATATCTCCACCAACAGTCCCCATGTGTTCAACAGCAGCAGTACATTGAAATAAAACGAAGAAACCCTTGTGTATATTTTTTTTAAAACCCTGAATACAGCTAACCATAGGTGCTTGGGTTTGCCCATCGCTTAGCTATGGTTAAAGCAGCTGAAAAGGCTGAAGAGGATAACAAGGAATACAGCAATAGTGTAGTGGTTAGAGCATCCGCCTAACAACAAACATTTCCGGTCCGAGTCCCAATGCAGCACATATCATTTTCCATGTGAAATCTGTATATGAACATATTTTTACATCTTTTTACCATATAATCTACATAATAACATTTAAATGTGAACTGGAGTACTGCATGAAATGCACATGTGAAGTGTCAGTGTCGTAATGAATAAGGCACTAGTGAGCAGGTTTAAGCACAAATAAGCAGTAGTAAGCGTGTCTAAGTGCGTTTGCGTGGCGGTAAGCATTGCCTACATAGATTAAGCAAAGTAGAAGTTATCTGAGTGTAAGAAACAGTAACCAGAGGTTAGCAGTGCTTACAGTCAAGCAAACACACTTACAACTGCTTTAAAGTTCCTTAATCACTCTGGATCCAATGGCCCATGTTCTGCCCAGCAACAAAATAAACAGTCACAGTAGTTAACCACTAAGCCATCATAGCAATATATATGCATGAGGTATCATCAAACTAATTCTCACCACAGGAAAATCAAACCAGACGTGATCTGAATCTATGTACAGTGTGAAGTGGTATAACCTGCTACATAACATAAATATGTGAACTGGAGTGCTGCAGTAAGGCCAGATGTGAGGTGTTATTGCAATAAAGTGTTGAAGTTCCCAGGACCTCATACAGTGTATGTACACATGAATCAAGGATACAAGACACATATATAACATGTAATGAAGAAGACATCAATGCCACAAGGCAAATATGCAAATTGAATATTAGGCACCGCTAAGTGTTGTACAGCACTGCTATCCAGACTACTGGCAGGATACTACCAGTGGGAGAAACAGTGTCAGCCTACAAAGTCTAATCTTAAACAAACACATGTTCGTCCCTAGTGGGACGACCCCAAATATTCTGCTAAAAAGAGTCCTTGGTGTAACATACCATGCCTCACTGGTAAGCAAAGAAGGATATGTATGTTTGCGGACTGAATGTGTGTGAACCCTGAAGATCCTGCTGAAAAGCTGATAGATTTGCTTTGAGCTGCAGAATTGGAATCTATTTCAAACTGATAAGTACACTTTTGCAACTTAATTTGCACTGTGCTGTATTTATACACTTGCCTGTTATTTATAGTGGTGCTGTATTATTTCTGTCTATTATTGTCTCCACTGTGTTTTTTTCTCAGGGTAGCTCAAACTAGTTTCAGGGAGGGGGTTTTTAGCCAGCCCACATCCTAGCTGTTAGTCATTGCCTGATGTGTATCTTTCTGTAATTCCAGTACAGACTGCATTTCCGTAAACTGCTGGAAAGCTGATAGATTTCAAATTGATAAGTACACTTTTGCAACTTAATTTGCACTGTGCTGTATTTATACACTTGCCTATTATTTATAGTGGTGTTGTGTTATTTCTGTCTATTGTTGTCACCACTGTGTTTCTCCCACCCACCCTCCCTGTTCTTGTGTTGGTGTTAATCTTGATGGCTTTGAAACTGCCCGCCACTCTTGTAAGTTTGTATTTGGATACTCCTTCTGGACCTATCTCATTTGTTGACTCAATTGAGTGTAGTGAGATCAAATTCTGATTTCAGGCACTCCTACTGTGTACAAAGAGAGCATTTGAGAAGGACAGCCACTGTAGCCTCTTAATCCTGCTGTGTTCCCTCCCTCCAAAAAAAAAAAAAAAAAATATATATATATATATATATATATATATATATATATATATATATATATATATATATTCAGCTGCTCTTACTGTAACTGTCTTAGTTGCTGTTCTGCGTGCTGTTACTTACTCTGCCCTTATTACTGCTTGTTAGTAGCCTTCTAATTTAATGCCTTCTGCACTTGTTTTTTAGTCATTGTTAATTTAATTGCATTTAATTAAACTGTATTTGCTGTAATATTGATACATGTGTGCTAGCCTGCATGGCATTTACTGCTGTTTTAGCTGCTTTTCTGTAAAAAAATAAATAAATAATTCCTAGCTTGTTTCCTGCCTTTCCTGTAACTTGTCTAGTCCAGATACAGACTTGCTGTATCCAGGACTGTTTGTATGCTCCTGAGCCCCCAAGCCTTTCTGTGTTGGAGGGAAGCCTTGTAGCTTATCAGTGGGAATGGTAAGCACTAGGTAGCCTATCTATCATAGGAGGGGAGGTTTCTGGCCCAGAAATTATAGTTTATTGGTCATTTGGGAAGGTCTTCCATCTTTCAACCTTCTGATTCAAAAGCCTGCATTTGTGCTTGTTTCCTGCCTTTCCTGTAACTAGTCTAGTCCAGGTACAGATTTGCTGTATCCAGGACTCTTTGTAAGCTTCTGAGCCCCCCCCCAAGCCTTTTTGTGTTGGAGGGAAGCCTTCTAGCTTATCAGTGGGAGTGGTAAGCATCAGGTAGCCTATCTACCACGGGAAGAGTGGGTTTTGACCCATAAATTGTAGTTTATTGGCCGTTTAGGCAATTTTCCATCTCTTTCAACTTGCTGGCTTAAAAGCCTGCATTTGTGCTTGTTGCCCACCTTTCCTGTAACTAGTCTAGTCCAGGTACAGATTTGCTGTATCCAGGACTCTTTGTAAGCTTCTGAACCCCCACCCCCAAGCCTTTCTGTTTTGGAGGGAAGCCTTCTAGCTTATCAGTGGGAGTGGTAAGCATTAGGTAGCCTATCTACCACAAGAGGAGTGGTTCCTGGACCAGAAATTGTAGCTACTGGCCGTTTGGGCAGTTTTTCCCCATCTCTTTCAACTTTCTGGTTTAAAAGCTGCATTTGCGCTGTTTCACCACTTTTCCTGTTACTAGCCTAGTCCAGATACAGAGTTGCTGTATCCAGGACTGTTGGTAAGTTTCTGAGCCCCGCAAGCCTTTCTGTGTTGGAGGGAAGCCTTCTAGCTTATCAGTGGGAGTGGTAAGCACTAGGTAGCCTATCTACCACAAGAGGAGTGGTTCTGGCCCAGAAATTGTAGTTTATTGTCTGTTTGGGCAGTTTTTTTCATCTCTCTCAACTTTCTGGTTTTAAAGCCCATGTTTGCACTTGATCCCCACCTTTCCTGTAACTAGTCTAGTCCAGGTACAAATTTGTTGTATCCAAACTGCCCGCCACTCTTGTAAGTTTGTATTTGAATACTCCTTCTGGACCTATCTCATTTGCTGACTCAATTGAGTGCAGTGAGATCAAATTCTGATTTCAGGCACTCCTACTGTGTACAAAGAGAGCATTTGAGAAGGACAGCCACTGTAGCCTCTTAATCCTGCTGTGTTCCCTCCCTCAAAAAAAAAAAAAAAAAAAAAAATATATAGATATATATATATATATATATATATATATATATATATATATATATATATATATATATTCAGCTGCTCTTACTGTAACTGTCTTAGTTGCTGTTCTGCATGCTGTTACTTACTCTGCCTTATTACTGCTTGTTAGTAGCCTTCTAATTTAATGCCTTCTGCACTTGTTTTTTAGTCATTGTTAATTTAATTGCATTTAATTAAACTGTATTTGCCGTAATATTGATACACGTGTGCTAGCCTGCACAGCATTTACTGCTGTTTTAGCTGCTTTTCTGTAAAAAAAAATAAAAATTCTAGCTTGTTTCCTGCCTTTCCTGTAATTTGTAGTCCAGATACAGACTTGCTGTATCCAGGACTGTTTGTATGCTCCTGAGCCCCCAAGCCTTTCTGTGTTGGAGGGAAGCCTTGTAGCTTATCAGTGGGAATGGTAAGCACTAGGTAGCCTATCTATCATAGGAGGAGAGGTTTCTGGCACAGAAATTGTAGTTTATTGGTCATTTGGGAAGGTCTTCCATCTTTCAACCTTCTGATTCAAAAGCCTGCATTTGTGCTTGTTTCCTGCCTTTCCTGTTACTAGTCTAGTCCAGATACAGACTTGCTGTATCCAGGACTGTTTGTATGCTCCTGAGCCCCCAAGCCTTTCTGTGTTGGAGGGAAGCCTTGTAGCTTATCAGTGGGAATGGTAAGCACTAGGTAGCCTATCTATCATAGGAGGGGAGGTTTCTGGCCCAGAAATTATAGTTTATTGGTCATTTGGGAAGGTCTTCCATCTTTCAACCTTCTGATTCAAAAGCCTGCATTTGTGCTTGTTTCCTGCCTTTCCTGTAACTAGTCTAGTCCAGGTACAGATTTGCTGTATCCAGGACTCTTTGTAAGCTTCTGAGCCCCAAGCCTTTTGTGTTGGAGGGAAGCCTTCTAGCTTATCAGTGGGAGTGGTAAGCATCAGGTAGCCTATCTACCACGGGAAGAGTGGGTTTTGACCCATAAATTGTAGTTTATTGGCCGTTTAGGCAATTTTCCATCTCTTTCAACTTGCTGGCTTAAAAGCCTGCATTTGTGCTTGTTGCCCACCTTTCCTGTAACTAGTCTAGTCCAGGTACAGATTTGCTGTATCCAGGACTCTTTGTAAGCTTCTGAACCCCCACCCCCAAGCCTTTCTGTTTTGGAGGGAAGCCTTCTAGCTTATCAGTGGGAGTGGTAAGCATTAGGTAGCCTATCTACCACAAGAGGAGTGGTTCCTGGACCAGAAATTGTAGCTACTGGCCGTTTGGGCAGTTTTTCCCCATCTCTTTCAACTTTCTGGTATAAAAGCCGCATTTGCTCTGTTTCCCCACTTTTCCTGTTACTAGCCTAGTCCAGATACAGAGTTGCTGTATCCAGGACTGTTGGTAAGTTTCTGAGCCCCGCAAGCCTTTCTGTGTTGGAGGGAAGCCTTCTAGCTTATCAGTGGGAGTGGTAAGCACTAGGTAGCCTATCTACCACAAGAGAGTGGTTCTGGCCCAGAAATTGTAGTTTATTGTCCGTTTGGGCAGTTTTTTTCATCTCTCTCAACTTTCTGGTTTTAAAGCCCATGTTTGCACTTGATCCCCACCTTTCCTGTAACTAGTCTAGTCCAGGTACAAATTTGTTGTATCCAAACTGCGCCACTCTTGTAAGTTTGTATTTGAATACTCCTTCTGACCTATCTCATTTGCTGACTCAAATTGAGTGCAGTGAGATCAAATTCTGATTTCAGGCACTCCTACTGTGTACAAAGAGAGCATTTGAGAAGGACAGCCACTGTAGCCTCTTAATCCTGCTGTGTTCCCTCCCTCAAAAAAAAAAAAAAAAAAAAATATATATATAGATATATATATATATATATATATATATATATATATATATATATATATATATATATATATATATATTCAGCTGCTCTTACTGTAACTGTCTTAGTTGCTGTTCTGCATGCTGTTACTTACTCTGCCCTTATTACTGCTTGTTAGTAGCCTTCTAATTTAATGCCTTCTGCACTTGTTTTTTAGTCATTGTTAATTTAATTGCATTTAATTAAACTGTATTTGCCGTAATATTGATACACATGTGCTAGCCTGCACAGCATTTACTGCTGTTTTAGCTGCTTTTCTGTAAAAAAAAAAAATAAAAAATTCCTAGCTTGTTTCCTGCCTTTCCTGTAACTTGTGTAGTCCAGATACAGACTTGCTGTATCCAGGACTGTTTGTATGCTCCTGAGCCCCCAAGCCTTTCTGTGTTGGAGGGAAGCCTTGTAGCTTATCAGTGGGAATGGTAAGCACTAGGTAGCCTATCTATCATAGGAGGAGAGGTTTCTGGCACAGAAATTGTAGTTTATTGGTCATTTGGGAAGGTCTTCCATCTTTCAACCTTCTGATTCAAAAGCCTGCATTTGTGCTTGTTTCCTGCCTTTCCTGTTACTAGTCTAGTCCAGGTACAGATTTGCTGTATCCAGGACTCTTTGTAAGCTCTACAAAGCTTCCTTTTGAGAAGCTTGACTAAACGTTAAGTGAACTGGTACCATTATCAAAAAAAGTTTCTGCCCAAATTATAGTTTAGGTATGATCACCTATTCAATTCGATTACAATTTTGGTTGCTCGCCTTCCTGGATAGGCAAGTGTACGTTTGTGAGCGGACTTTAGAGCCAGCCCCAAGCTTCGTTGAGAATTACAAATCGTTTGCATTGTTTGTTGGTACACCTGAAGGGTTTTGACCCATAAATGAGTTTATCAGTCTTTTTTACTAGTTTAACCCTAACCTGAAACTCCTCACCACTTCCTCAACTATCAAGACAATATTTTCCCGGACTTTTAAGGCAACTCCCAGCCTTCAGCGGGTAACTCAGCTACCCATTGGGGTTAAGCAAGGCACTTTTCCCCAGGACTGGCCAAGGTATCTGCGCAGTTCTATTCATGTCAAAAACCCTCCTCCATAAACAAATAAATATGAGTTCTTTACAGCCGGGAGATAAAGTTCTGTACCAGGACGAAGTTGGAGAAGTCAACCTTCATTTAAAAAACCTAATCCAGGAGCTGCAAGACTACTACACAAAAATTTCGGCCCAAATGAAACTAAAGAGTGGATTTTCATCACACTCAACCTCATTCCAGGCCAGTACCACATCCTGTAACTAGCAGTCAAATTGATCAAACTGCCACCCTGTAATGTTGACCTCGCCTTTCTGACACTCAATGAGGCAGGAAAGATATTGGCACTCTACCTAAGAGATGAAAACCACTAGCTCAACCTGAATTTTTCCTCAAATCAATATGATAACAAATACCAATAACATATAAATTAAAATATTGTATGTAGTTCCAGCGGGTCTACCCTACTTTTTAATCTCCTACTATACTACCTGCCTAACAAAATCACAACTAAAATTACTGCTACTTTTTTAAGATTCATTACTTCAGCGGAGTATTTCGCCGACATTGTACACATGCAGCCTGCACACCTTTCTTGATCTGTCAGCTAAAGATCCTATCCTGTTTCGCAAGCCAAATTCACTCCCAGAAAGAAACAGTAGGCCCTTGCTACAGTATACAAGGAGGGAAAAAAATTGTAAGCAATCCAAGAAGGAAACATCGCTATCTGTCAGTAAGAAACGGTTTCCCCTAAAAATCCAGCTACTCTGGGAATACCATATCAAATCCACAAACCGCTTTAGCTTAAGTTTTCTGCTTAAAGCTGATTTGTTGTGCCCACCTTTCTGTCGTCTAGTCCAAGATTTGTTTATCCAGGATTGTAGCTTCTATTCTGTTTTGGAGGAAGCCTTCTAGCTTATCAGTGGGAGTGGTAGCATTAGGTAGCATCTACCACAAGAGAGTGGTTCCTGGACCAGAAATTGTAGCTATGCTGGGCAGTTTTTCATCTCTTTCAACTTTCTGTTTAAAAGCTGCATTTCGCTGTTTCACCACTTTTCCTGTTATAGCCTAGTCCAGATACAGAGTTGCTATCCAGGACTTTGGTAAGTTTCTGAGCCAAGCCTTTCTGTGTTGAGAAGTCTAGCTTATCAGTGGGAGTGGTAAGCACTAGGTAGCCTATCTACCACAAGAGAGGTTCTGCCCAGAAATTGTAGTTTATTGTCTGTTTGGGCAGTTTTTTTCATCTCTCTAACTTTCTGGTTTAAAGCCCATGTTTGCACTTGATCACCTTTCCTGTAACTAGTCTAGTCCAGGTACAAATTTGTTGATCCAAACTGCCCACTCTTGTAAGTTTGTATTTGAATACTCTACTGACCATCTCTTGTGAACAATGAGTGCAGTGAGATCAATCTGATTTCAGGCACTCCTACGTTACAAAGGCATTTGAGAAGGACAGCACTGTAGCTCTTAATCCTGCTGTGTTCTCCCTCAAAAAAAACTAATATATATATAATATATATATATATATGATATATATATATATATAATATAGTATATATATATTCAGCTGCTCTTACTAACTGTCTTAGTTGCTGTTCTGCATGGTACTTACTCTGCCATTACTGCTTGTTAGTAGCCTTCTAATTTAATGCCTTCTGCACTTGTTTTTAGTCATTGTTAATTTAATTGCATTTAATTAAACATGATTTGCCGTAATATTGATACACATGTGTTAGCCTGCACAGCATTTACTGCTGTTTTAGCTGCTTTTCTGTAAAAAAAAAAAATTCCTACTTGTTTCCCCTTTCCTGTAACTTAGTAGTCCAGATACAGATTGCTGATCCAGGACTGTTGATGCTCCTGAGCCAAGCCTTTCGTGTTGGAGGAAGCCTTGTACTTATCAGTGGAATGGTAAGCACTAGGTAGCCTATCTACATCGAGGAGAGTTTCTGGCACAGAAATTGTAGTTTATTGGTCATTTGGGAAGGTCTTCCATCTTTCAACCTTCTGATTCAAAGCCTGCATTTGTGCTTGTTTCCTGCCTTCCTGTATAAGTCTAGTCCAGGTACAGATTTGCTGTATCCAGGACTCTTTGTAACTTCTGAGCCCCAAGCCTTTTGTGTTGGAGAAGCCTTCAGCTTATCAGTGGGAGTGGTAAGCATCAGGTAGCCTATCTACACAAGAGTGGGTTTTGACCATATTTAGTTTATTGGCGTTAGGCAATTTTCCATCTTTTCAACTTGCTGCTTAAAGCCTGCATTTGTGCTTGTGCAACCTTTCCTGTAACTGTCTAGTCCAGGTACAGATTTGCTGTATCCAGGACTCTTTGTAAGCTTCTGAACCCTCCAAGCCTTTCTGTTTTAGAGAAGCCTTCTAGCTTATCAGTGGGAGTTAAGCATTAGGTAGCCTATCTACCACAAGAGATGGTCCTGGACCAGAAATTGTAGCTACTGGCTTTGGGCAGTTTTTATCTCTTTCAACTTTCTGGTTTAAAAGCTGCATTTGCTTGTTTCACCACTTTTCCTGTTATTAGCCTAGTCCAGATACAGAGTTGCTGTATCCAGGACTGTTGGTAAGTTTCTGAGCCCCCAAGCCTTTCTGTGTTGGAGGGAAGTCTTCTAGCTTATCAATGGGAGTGGTAAGCAGTAGGTAGCCTATCTACCACAATAGGAGTAGTTCCTGGCCCAGAAATTATAGTTTATTGTCTGTTTGGGCAGTTTTTTTTATCTCTCTCTCAACTTTCCAGTTTAAAAGCCCACGTTTGCTCTCGTTTCCTGCCTTTCCTGTAACTAGTCTAGTCCAGGTAAAAGATTTGTTGTATCCAGGACTCTTGTAAGTTTGTATTTGAATACTCCTTCTGGACCTATCTCATTTGTTGACTCAACTGAGTGCAGTGAGATCAAATTCTGATTTCAGGCACTCCTACTGTGACAGAGAGCATTTGAGAAGGACAGCCACTGTAGCCTCTTAATCCTGCTGTGTTCCTCTCTATATATATATATATATATATATATATATATATATATATATATATATATATATATTCAGCTGCTTTACTGTAACTGTCTTAGTTGCTGTTCTGCATGCTGTTACTTACTCTGCCCTTATTACTGCTTGTTAGTAGCCTTCTAATTTAAGCCTTCTGCACTTGTTTTTAGTCATTGTTAATTTAATTGCATTTAATTAAACTGTATTTGCCGTAATATTGATAGTGCTGCACAGCATTTACTGCTGTTTTAGCTGCTTTTCTGTATAAATAAAAATTCCTAGCTTGTTTCCTGCCTTTCCTGTAACTTGTCTAGTCCAGATACAGATTGCTGTATCCAGGACTGTTTGTAGCTTCTGAGCCCCCAAGCCTTTCTGTGTTGGAGGGAAGCCTTCTAGCTTATCAGTGGGAGTGGTAAGCACTAGGTAGCCTATCTACCACAGGAGGAGTGGTTCTGGCCCAGAAATTGTAGTTTATTGTCTGTTTGGGCAGTTTTTTCATCTCTCAACTTTCTGGTTTTAAAGCCCATGTTTGCACTTGATACCCACCTTTCCTGTAACTAGTCTAGTCCAGGTACAAATTTGTTGTATCCAGGACTGTTTATAAGCTTTTGAGCCCCCCAAGCCTTTGTGTTGGATCAGCCTAAGCTATCAGTGGGATGTAGTACAGGTACCTGACCCATAGAGACTGGAGAATTGGTTATTGATCATTTGGGAAACTCCCTTATCTTTTCAACTTTCTGGTTAAAAGACCACATTGCGCTGTTCCATCTTTCCAACTACAGGAAAGACAGACCTTAAACCTGATCAAGCCCAGTTAAAAAGGATTTTAGAGTTGATAGTATCATTTTCATGAAACTTGCGATAACTGTTCAGTCCCAAAGCTTCTTTCTACCTTCAAAAGGGCCCAAAAAACAATACTGGAAAAGTGTAGTGTCTTTTGGAAATAAAAAACAGAAGCACAGGTGAAAACAGCCCTTCAAAGCCAAAAACAGCATCAATGGGGCCAGATGGTGTCCCAGGCTGCCTTGCAACTACAGAATGAACTAACCCCCACCTAAACACGCTGTTCAACCTCAGCCTCTCACAGGCTACATGCCCATAGAATGGTGCACAGCAATGGTTATTCCTCCACAAAGGAGGGGCCACAACTGACCCTGGTAACTATCGCCCATAAGCCTGACTAGCCTGGTCTGCAAGGCTATGGAGCACATCATGGAACTCATTAACAAAGACATTGGGAACCTCCAAACACTTGACCACAGTTCAGCTTTGTTAAGGGCAGATCATGCCTACTAAACCTGGTTGACTTCTTGAGACAGTCACCAAGGCCATAGATGAGGGAAAGGTGGTTCACACAGCCTACCTTGATCTTGCCAACAAAATTCCTCACTCAGGTATTATAGAAAAACTCACCAGCCTGAACATAAACCCCTAGTCACAAGATGGGTTGCCAACTGCTTACAGACAGAACTCCGTAGTAGCGGCTAGGTCCGACTCTAAACCAGTCACAAGTGGTGTCCCAAGCTCGGTTCTGGGACCCTACTGTTCGGCATATATTTCTCAGAGTACAGGCAAACACAGGAGGACTATGGTAACCAAGTTTCGATGACTGCAAACAGGGAGCCATAATTGACTCCGCTGACATGGGCATCCTTCAAAAGGCCTTACTGAGACAGACACCTGGTGTCAAAGTCTGGCCTCAAGCTAAATGCCAAAAATGCATAGTCATCCGTTTGGGAAAAACAAAACACCCATGAATACCACAAGGGCAGCCCCTTAATACAGAAGAGGTAATAAGAGATCTGGGGACCCAGGTAGATAGTAACTCTCCTTTGACAATCATATTGCCAAAGTAGTTAGGAAATCCTTCTATGTGGCCCATCTAATTACTAAGGGTTCATCTAGAAATAAAGAGGTTATAGTGCCCCTACTCATCACTCATCAGACCATCATAGAGTACAATGCCATTGGGAGCCTCAAGACCTTCCAACACGGAAGACTGGCACCTCCCAAGAGATTACTGGCCTCAACATTGTCCTATGCAGCTCGACTGAAAAACTCCATGATTGGCATATCCTTACTCAGAGGTACTCTGCTGATACAAGCCATGTAACTCAGAATTGATGACATGCTCACCTAAGAAATCAGTACTGAGTGCAGTGAGACAAATTCATTTCAGGCATCATGGGCAGAGCTTAGGCGCCTTGCCTTAACTGCTTTCCCCTAAATGTTAATATATATATATATATATATATATATATATATATATATATTCAGCTGCTCTTACTGTAACTGTCTTAGTTGCTGTTCTGCATGCTGTTACTTACTCTGCCCTTATTACTGCTTGTTAGTAGCCTTCTAATTTAATGCCTTCTGCACTTGTTTTTTAGTCATTGTTAATTTAATTGCATTTAATTAAACTGTATTTGCCGTAATATTGATACACGTGTGCTAGCCTGCACAGCATTTACTGCTGTTTTAGCTGCTTTTCTGTAAAAAAAAAAAAATAAATAAAAAATTCCTAGCTTGTTTCCTGCCTTTCCTGTAACTTGTCTAGTCCAGATACAGACTTGCTGTATCCAGGACTGTTTGTATGCTCCTGAGCCCCCAAGCCTTTCTGTGTTGGAGGGAAGCCTTCTAGCTTATCAGTGGGAGTGGTAAGCACTAGGTAGCCTATCTACCACAGGAGGAGTGGTTCTGGCCCAGAAATTGTAGTTTATTGTCTGTTTGGGCAGTTTTTTTCATCTCTCTCAACTTTCTGGTTTTAAAGCCCATGTTTGCACTTGATACCCACCTTTCCTGTAACTAGTCTAGTCCAGGTACAAATTTGTTGTATCCAGGACTGTTTGTAAGCTTCTGAGCCCCCCAAGCCTTTGTGTTGGAGTGCAGCCTTATAGCTTATCAGTGGGAGTGGTAAGTACTAGATAGCCTGTCTACCACAAGAGGAGTGGTTCTTGGCCCAGGAATTGTAGTTTATTGATCATTCGGGAAACTGTCTATCTCTTTCAACTTTCTGGTTTAAAAGACCACATCTGCGCTTGTTTACCATCTTTCCTTTAACTAACCTACTGGAAAGCACTAGAAAGCCTTAAACTGATACAAGCCTTCTAGCTTAAAAAAAGAGACTTTAGAGTGATTGAGTATCACTTTTCTGTATTTTCTTGCTGTACTTAACTGTTTTCCGCCTAAACGCTGATTTTTCCAGTGCTTATTGTGATTTAAAAGCTTGTTTTTTTTCACATATTGTACTTATTTGACTGCCTGCCCTTTTAAAAAGTTGTTTTTTGTTTAAATAAATTGTTTAACTGTTGTAGGCTACACAGTAAAGTGTGATAGCGTTTTCTGATCGCTTGGAGTCATTTAAAGCCGTTTTAAGTGTACTTTATACTGTTTTTGCCTTATCTTTTAAAAATAAATTTCTTGTTTCCTGCCTTTCTAAGCTAGTATAGTCCAGTTTTCAGGCTAGTGCTTAATTCAGGGCTGTGTTACAAGTTTCTGAGTTGCCCATACCTTACTTGGATAGAGGAAAGTTTCTCTGTTCACCTGTGAGAGAGGGGAACTTTAAGCAGCCATCTGTCCCTGGAGGAGTGGTTCAGCCCAGAAGTTAGTAGTTTAAAAACCGTGTTTGCACAGTTTTGTGTGCTGGGCAGCAATGGTTAGCTAGGGTTAAATTATTCCCGGCTCCATTAAGTCTCCTCTTCAGTTTTTCACTTGAAACTAGTCTAACTCTCAATCTAAGCACTCAGAAAGCATCCTACAGTCCAGCACTTGCTGAGACCTAATAGCAAGCACTAATATACCCTGACACTTGACTACCCAGCAGGCAAGGCTCTTTATCCACCTCTCACCAACCAAGTGACTAAACAGCTCACCCTACTAATCAGGCATGACCAAAGGGGAACTTCAGGTGTACTCTCCAGTCCAGCTGGTGAATCTGGGTATCCTGAGGCAATGTTACAACTGCCTCATGTACACAGACAGCCCTCTCCTCCTACCACAAAACACTAACATATGCGAGAGGTGCAATTATACAGCCAAACTGGAGGCTAAGGTCTCTCCATCTAAGACTAGAACAGACAGTCAGGAGGAGAAGGTTAACACTTGCACCACACCTCCAGCCTCACACAGACCTACTAAACCAGCACTGGCAAAAAATACACATACATACACAAAATCATACTCGGAGGCTCTAAATAAAAACCTGAAAAAGCATCAGAGAATCTCCTAAGCAGACACCCACAAAACCTGCACCTCCCATCACAAACCAGACAGCACACAAAACACAAAATCATGTACCGCACAATCACAGCCCTTAAGGCGAAATAACATACCTAACACACTAGTAATAGGCGATTCAGTAGTCAGGCACACTGACGCCACACTCACTAGGCTGGACAAGGAGAAGGTTACTGTTAGCTGCCTATCAGGAGCTAGAATCCGCCACATAACACAAGCACTCAGTTCACTCCAGAACAAGTACAGATATGACTCTGTCATTGTTCATGTTGGTGTGAATGACCTGAAATGTACCTCCCTGGACTACATGAAAAGAGACATGGAAGAGCTCTCTGATCATGTAGCCCAGGTGGGTATGACCCTGACCCTGAGTAGCATCCTGCCCTCACCAAGAATGATACCTCAATATAAAGAAAAAAATTATCAATTTCAACAATTGGCTAAGCTTCTAGTGTCATTCATAGGGGATCCAGTGTCTGTCAGCCTGGGATGACATGCTCGACAAGCCGCATTGCTTCGCAAAAGACGGATTGCACCTGTCACCCCTTGGCTTTCGAATACTGGCCAAGGCTCTTGCTGCCCCCATAGTGCCTTTTTTAGGCAAGGCTCAAAATTCAAACCCACCACCATAAACAGCACAAGTAAAAAAATGAGGGTTATGCTACTCAACACCAGGAGTTTAAATCTCAAAATACATGTGCTCGAAGCACTCCTAAGTATGGAGAATGTCGACATTGGTGCAGTAACTGAAACCTGGTTCAAGGCTCCAGAGAGCACTCCAGCACTACTGGGCTACAATACATACCACACATTTCGGCCACAGAACACGGACTGAAACACAAAAGGAGGGAGTGTATCCGTATTCATCAAGGATACTCACACCTCCAGGTTAGTGGCGCAGTGTGATACCTCTGAGATCATCCATGTGCAACTAACATCGGGCAAATCTGCAATGCAAATTGTGACCTGCTACAGATCATCCTCCATGACCCAGGACCACCACTCCGCCTTTCTGGAGACACTGGAAAACATGAAGGTCCTACCGAACACCCTGATATTGGGCAATTTCAATTACCCTACCATTATTTGGGAAAACTACTTAAATCCCAGGCTCAGCGCTTCCTGGAATTTATCAACTCAAATGCCCTGGATCAGCTGGTAAACTCCCCTACCAGAGGCCACAACATATTGGACCTGGTCATCACCAACATCGGTGACAGATGTTCCGTACCGGAGGTCAACCCATCACTGGTTAGATCAGACCATAAACTAATCACCCTGGATGTCCACACCCCACCACCACCCCCAACCAAAGAAACCACAGTGAAAAACTTTTTCTAAAGCAAACTTCACCTTACTTAAGGCAGAGGTGGTAAGTTTCACAGCCCCCACGCTAAAGGATAACACTGCCCAAGATGCAGAATCCTTTACAATTGCACTCTGTGAGCACCTACAAGGATGCATGGATCGTGCCATCCCTAGAAAGACCAAGACTCACTCCCCTAAGAGAAGGAAACCAGTCTGGTGGACCCCTGCCATAAACAGGTTATACAACAGAAGGAGGAAACTAGTTCAGAAAAAAAGCAAATCACAAGAAGGAAAAACATCCCTGATCAGTATCAGTAAGAAACTAAGGTCCCTCATAAAATCATCCATGGCTAACTTCAAAAGAAAAATAGCCATGGATTCGAAAGATAACCACAAAGCCTTCTTTAGCTATGTCAAGAATCTAAGTGGCAACTCACAGATATGCTCTGAGCTAGTGCAAAATAGCACAAAATATACTGAACCTACTGATATTGCCAACATCCTGGCAGATAGATTCAGTGCAAACTTCACCTCCCTCTCACCTTCAAAAGGGCCCACAACAATACTGGAAAAGTGTAGTGTCCTGGAAATCACAGAAGCACAGGTGAAAACAGCCCTTTCAAAAGCCAAAAACACAGCATCAATGGGGCCAGATGGTGTCCCAGGCTGCGTCTTGCACGAACTACAGAATGAACTAACCCCCCCACCTAAACACGCTGTTCAACCTCAGCCTCTCCACAGGCTACATGTCCATAGAATGGTGCACAGCAATGGTTATTCCACTCCACAAAGGAGGGGCCACAACTGACCCTGGTAACTATCGCCCCATAAGCCTGACTAGCCTGGTCTGCAAGGCTATGGAGCACATCATCACGGAACTCATTAACAAAGACATTGGGAATCTCCAAACACTTGACCTGACACAGTTCAGCTTTGTTAAGTGCAGATCATGCCTACTAAACCTGGTTGACTTCTTCAAGACAGTCACCAAGGCCATAGATGAGGGAAAGGTGGTTCACACAGCCTACCTTGATCTTGCCAAGGCGTTCAACACCATTCCTCACTCAGGTATTATAGAAAAACTCACCAGCCTGAACATAAACCCCTATGTCACAAGATGGGTTGCCAACTGACTTACAGACAGAACTCACACGGTAAGAATAGCGGGCTCCAGGTCCGACTCTAAACCAGTCACAAGTGGTGTCCCGCAAGGCTCGGTTCTGGAAACCCTACTGTTCGGCATATATTTCTCAGATGTACAGGCAAACACAGGAGGACTATAGCTAACCAAGTTTACTGATGACTGCAAACAGGGAGCCATAATTGACAATCCAGCTGACATGGGCATCCTTCAAAAAGGCCTTACTGAGACAGACACCTGGTGTCAAATTTGTGGCCTCAAGCTAAATGCCAAAAAATGCATAGTCATCCCGTTTGTGAAAAACAAAACACCCATGAATTACCACATAGGCGGCAGCACCCTTAATACAGAAGAGGTAATAAGAGATCTGGGGACCCAGGTAGATAGTAATCTCTCCTTTGACAATCATATTGCCAAAGTAGTTAGGAAATCCTTCTATGTGGCCCATTTAATTACTAAGGGGTTCACATCTAGAAATAAAGAGGTTATAGTGCCCCTCTACTCATCACTCATCAGATCCATCATAGAGTACAATGCTCCATTTGGGATGTACCTTACAAGACACTTCCAACAGCTGGAAAGACCGCAAAAGCACCTCACCAAGAGGATTACTGGCCTCATACATATGTCCTATGCAGCTCGACTGAAAAAACTCCAGGTGTGCTCATTGGCATATCGCTTACTCAGAGGTGATCTCTACCTGACTTACAAAGCCATGTCCAACTCAGAATTGATGGACATGCTCCACCTAAAGAAATCCAAGTCACTGCGAGCCACGCGTTCTAGTGAGCTAAACCTCGCCACAACAATAAATAGAACATGCTGGAGGGATAGATTCCTGTCACAGAGACTCCCCATGCTTTGAAACAAAATTCCTAACTACATTAGGCAGAGCCCCTCACTAACACTCTTCAAGAGAAGCCTTGATGAGTGGATGGGTAAAAGAAAATACACCCCTGGTATCACTTCATTGGCTCTGCTTGACAGAGGCTCAGTTAATTAATCAGTGGGGCGGTGAAAGCCGACACACTCTGGCTAGGCTTAAAAATGCCCTTGGGCAGATAGCCTAGTACCTACCTATGAACCTATGAACCTATGAGACAATTTACATAATGGGTCCTGAGTAGTGGAGAGTGGGCAATGTGTAGTGGTGTGGTGAGATTCGGATAGAACCTGTAGGAAGGATGATTGATGTGGAGGAGGGAGGGGGTGGAGGGAATGATGGGTAAGATATTATGGACTGAGGCATGTCAGGGTTGGATGGACCCATTCTAATGGGACCGCCCCATTGATGTAAGCCGGGGGGGGCAGGAAGGTAACTGAGACATACCATTTCCCATGGCAAAGCATGTTATGAGTAATATGTATGTTGCATAACCCATGGAATAACATATATATATATATATATATATATATATATATATATATATGAACTGGAGTACTGCTGCCACGAAAGAACATATATATATATATATATATATATATAAAACCTAGAGTACTACAGGAAATGCACATGTGAGGTGTCATTATCATTATCCATAAAGCAGTAGTCAGGTTAAGCAGCAAGAGGCAGTAGTAAGCATATGTCAGCACTAGTAAGCGAGTTTATGGCCGTGTGCGTGGGTTTGCGCGAAGGTAAGCACTGCTAATTTCCGGTTACAGTGTCCTACACCCAGTAAGCCTCTAAATTGCTTAACCTGTGTAGGCAGTGCTAACCCCCATGCAAATCAGCTTACAACTGTTCAAAAGTACCTTAATCACACTGTATCCAACGGCCCTTGTTCTGCCTAGCAAAAGAATAAACTCCTCCTGCATGGCTCAAACTCAGGATCCTGCACACTGTAGTCACAGTAGTTAACCACCAAGCCATCATAGCAATCAATCTGAATGAGGTATCAACAAACTAATCCTCACCACAGGAAAATCAAACCAAACATGAACTGAATCTATGTACAGTGTGATGTTGGATAACCTGCCACAGAACATAAATATGTGAACTGGAGTACTGCAGTAAGCATAGATTTGAGGTGTTATTGTAATAAAGTGTAGAATTCCCCAGGTCCCCATACAGTGTATGTACACATGAATCACGGATACCAGACACATATATAACCTGCAATAAAGAATAAATCATTGCCAAATGGCAAGTATAGTGCTAATTAACTATTAAGCAATGCTAACCGCAGCACATCTCAACTTAGTAAGTGTAAGCAATGTGTAGGGGAGCCAATTCAATCTGCCTAGTGGTATACCTCTTTAAGCAATGCCAACCTCATGTAAGCCGGTCTGCCCATAGCTTAGCCTTTTCAAAACTGGCCAGTCACAGGGAAGTGCGGAAAAATGGCTGTATTTAAACCCCACAGGTGGGAATACTACCCATAACTGGTAGTAGCTTCCTATTGTAGGCAGAATTGCTGGTGTGGGTGAAGGCACTCGATTTAGAGCACAGCGCTGAGGCATCCAGGAGTCAAAAATCATGGTATGGCTCCTGGTAAAACACCATGATCAGAGACTATTGCAGGGCCATTACTAGGGCTCACAGTATAAAATGGAGGCCTGGGACAGTCTCGCCCGTGGCCTTACCAATGCCACAGGTATCCCTCAGACTGTTGAGCAGGTCAGGCACCACCCTGCTGACCTGAAGTGGCAGAGGGGGGATGTACTGGAACAGTGGCTCCAGGAGTCTCAGCAGATGCCCAATGCCCCAGTACTTAGTAAGTACTCATTCTACTAAGTTGTAAATAATTGCCTAGCTTGTGTATACTATGGATAGGTATGGCTAAATATCACTGCATTTCTCTGACAGCTGCAGATGAGCAAGCTGCGAACCAGCAAGCCCATGATGCTAGGCTGAAAAGGCTGCATCGTGAGGCAAGTTAGTAATCAGTCTGCATGTACTGTCATAACAAATAAATATAAGAGCCTTAGAACGTGTTGTGCCAGTAGAAATAAATGTGTAATAGTCTGTAAATAAAGGTATAACCCCTGGAGTGCTTCTGTTTACTCTTCTCTCATATGTTGGCGATCTGTTCCATACTATAAATAGTACTGTTGTATCTTAAGCAATGTCACCCACATCGTGGTATGCAGATAAAATGGGCATGAAGTCCTGCATAACAATGTTATGATGAGCGTACCTCCTAATGCTAAAGTACAGCTATCAGTAACAAGTAAAAACAGTACTCAAAATGAAGCGCTGTACAACAATGGCCAATGAAGTATGATTCTCTTGAGAAATAAGTAGCATAATTAAATGATATAAAACTTATAAAAGTGCAGCATATATATAAAGACTTGCATGAATTTCCAATGCTTCAATTAAATGCACTTACAAGATATCTACGCTGTGAATGCAGTTACACTGTAGTGAAATTATGGTTTCAAGGTGTCCAATCTTTCAAGTCTGATATACAAAGTATCCACACTGAAGATGTAGTAGCTGCTGTAAAACTGTAGCAAACTGTAATTACAACTTAACCAATCAAACAGTTCAAACAGTTCAAATAGGAGCTTTTGGCTTTAGTGGCAGTTAAAATCCTTTTATTGTAGACCAAATTACTAAAATCTTCATGTCAAGTTAAAATCTTAGTATAGAATAAAACAGTCCCTCTGTATTCGAAACGATAAGTGCTTTCGGTATCTTCTTCAGATCATAGAGATTGGGACTGGATGTTCCTTTTTATAGTTCTTACTTCCTTTACAGTTGGAAGAATCATTCAATCATCACACTGTCAATCAGCTGTTTGAATGCACCAATCATCTTCCTTCTCAATTGAGGGTGTTCTATTTCCTATGATTTTTGCTTTTGAGGGGTGTAACCAATCATGAATTATGTCTGGCTTAATAATTCATAAGAATCAAGATTTTAACACGACATGAAGATTTTAATATTTTTTTCTACAAGAAAAGGATTTTAACTGCCACTAAAGCCAGAAGCTCCTATTTGAACTGTTTGAACTGTTTGATTGGTTAAGTTGTAATTACAGTGTGCTACAGTTTTACAGCAGCTACTACATCTTCAGTGTGGATACTTTTTATATCAGACTTGAAAGATTGGACACCTTGAAACCATCATTTCGCTACAGTGTAACTGTTGCATTCTCAGCGTGGATATCTTGTAAGTGCATTTAATTGAAGTATTGGAAATTGATGCAAGTCTTTATATATATGTTGCACTTTTATAGGTTTTATATAATTTAATTACACTACCTATTTCTCAAGAGAATCATACTTCATTGGCCATTGTTGTACAGCGTTTCATTTTGAGTACTGCATAACAATGTTGGAAGTGCCAAGAGGTCAGTTATATTGTACAAGTTAGGGAGACTTAGAAAACAGTTGAAAACTTTACATCAATTCCCTGATAGCACAGTGTACTGTGATATTAGCTATAATATTTTGTCACACACAGCAGGGGGTTGAATCCTGGGAGTACACCCAACAACAGTACAGAATTTGCTAGGGGTTTGAATCCTGGGAGTGCTACTAAGTTGTATGCATAATTATACCCCACAACTGTACAGATTTTTATACAATGTTCAGATAGAAAGCTGTATGCATACTTACACCAAACAACAGTACAGAATTTGCTAGAATATTCAGATTGTAAGTTGTATGCATAATCATACCCCACAACTGTTCCAATCTGTCCAGCATGTCCAGATAAATGGCCCATATCACCAGCTTGGTACCTTGTTCCCCTGAAAATCCAGTGAATTGTAGGCAGCTTGTCAATGACATATAACTGATAGTCAAACGTATACATAGTCAGAGAATGTATATGGAAACAAACCTGTCATTCTAACACTTCACCCAAAGTGTATGACAGCAATTCTCAACATATGTTGCATTAACACCTGCAGCCTGTCACACCTGTATGTAAGATACAGGTCACGCATATAATAATTTATAAACATACCAGTGTACAATAGAAGGCCATTGTGTAATGTAATAATGCATGTAAGGGAAAGACCACTGCAGTGACTAAGAATGTTGTGAAAAGAAAAAGGATATATTAGTTGTTAATTGAACTCTCTCTCTCACCCCTACCATATGTGCATAATAATCCAATGACACCCCTCAACTGGTATGTGTACATTCCAAACTTTTGTTGGGACATATGTCCTAATGGTTTATAAATATTCAAATTTTTTCTATGCATGTGCCATATGAAAATACAACCATATTGGTGGCCTGTTGCCATCAATGAAACCTGCATGCTCCTGTAATGGCCACTGTGGTTACATATATGCATGTGTTCTGCTTGCTCTGCAACTGTGTTAGATCTGGTGTGTTGGGTTAATGGGAATACCTATGCATGCTGTTATAACTAATCCTGAATGCTGTTGACTGTTACTAACCCATATCTGTCATAAACCTGTGACAACACAGCTCGTATGGGAAGGCCAGTCCCAGCAGACCCACCTGTTCCACCTCAGCTGGCCATGGCACCGGGCACCAGCACCATACCTCTCAACCTGGAAACATCAAAAATCCTGGACAAGGCCCATGAAAAATAGGTACAAACCTGTACATGAAAAATAGGTACAAACCTGTACAATGATTAACATCTAATTTGCATACACAATTACGTAGCCCCACCCACTACAATGGAATTGTGGGGTGTCAACTTTCAAATGCAAACTGAAGAACAGACAACCAAAATATGGCACCACTGATCCCCTGCAGCCATTCCAATTACCCATTACCTGGCGATTTCACCACATTTACCATAAACACTAATGTGTGCATACTGCTTTACTTATACAATGATTATTTGGATTTTATTGTTATATTTTGTAGCACAGTGCACAAACACTAACAGGTATCTGCTAAACAAAGCAATACTGTCTCACAATGAAAATAGACTTGGCATTAAAACTTCACATTCATTGAAACAGCATTGAAACCCACACCACATCCAAAGAAAATGCATCTGGCCAGTGGTGGATAAAGATTACCATTGGGCTGTTTTCAAATCATAGGCCCCTTGCACACAAAACAAGAAACATACATGCATTCTTTGATACACCTTCCTGACTTTATTAAATTATATTCCTTGTATAATACAGCACACTTAGAGAGCATTTTAAATTATTTTTCCAGTATGCAATGAAACAAAATGCATGAACCAATAATGACAAAACTGCCCAATTCAGAACATTTCCATCATAAAAGTTTACTTACACACACACACACACACACACACACACACACACACACACACACACACACACACCCCGGCTGTCATAAATGAAAAGCAGTAGAACCCACAGCCTTCTGCAACAAAAGCAAGCATTCTACCTGTTGTGTTACTAACAACACAAACCGATGGGGCATAAGCAGCACTGCTTAGACCAAATAAATGAAAAGCATATGCAAATAGTTCTAACACAAAATATAAGTGCCTACTGTAAAGTATGAAAAACACACACACACCCTGGGTGTAATAAATGAAAAGTGTAGACAAATAGTTCCAACACAAAACATATGTGCTTGGCTCTGCTGGCTGTAAAGTATAAAAAGCTGACCAGTAATTGTCTGCAGAATCTGCCAAGGGAAATGCAATACAGTTCTAATGCACAAAGTATAAGTGCAAATAAAGCTGTCTGGCTGTTAAGTTAGAAAATGAAATAGTTCTAACACACAAAATATAAGTGCAAAGAAGCTGGCTGTCAGAGCAAATAGCTGGCTGTAAAGTATAAAAATCTGGGTATTCTAACTGCTGTTAAGGAGCTCAGCTAAGCAATTGTCAGAATCTGACAGTCAGCTAAAATATAAGGGAAATGCAAGCTGGCTGGCTGTAACAAATGCGGCCCATAAATGATGACTGCTGTTAATCTGACTGAAAAAGAGTAATTTTCTCATGTGATCTCCAAAGCTTGAATATATCTTGCTGAAAAAAGATTTACATAAAATAAATGATTCAGATTACTATCTGACAGGAGTCCACATTACAGGGACATGCCCAGAAGACTAGAGTATGTGCCTGATTTGAAACCAGAATGTGTGCTCTATGAATGCATGAAACACATTATATGTTCCTCTAAACACATCACTCTAACACATCATATGTTCCTCTAAACACATCACTCTAACACATATCTAACACATTATATGCCCCTCTAAGTGCATCACTCTAACGCATCATACTTTTCTCTAAAGGCGGAACTCTAACACATCATACATTTCTCTAAATGCGGCACTGTAACACAACATACTTTCCTCTAAATTCATCATTCTCTACTTGACCCAGTTATAACTAAGCATAACCAAGTCAGCATATCAGATATCAACCTTTATGACCACTGTCTCTTTACTGACAAAATTCACAACCAAGCAAAATACTCGAGCCTGAGCAATACACACACACACACACACACACACACACACACACACACACACACACACACACACACGCCAGTCAGTTTCCTTACCATATCTGTTGAAAAATCCGTCCCAACTTCCCAAGCAAGTTCTTTCATTCCGTGGCCCTCGCTCACACTTGAGAAACAATCCCAAACATGCTCTTCATGTTGCTTCAGGCCTGCGGTTAGTCCCAAACTGATCTCGCTCGCATTTAAAACAGCCAGCCAGCCAGAAATGCGTGAGCTCCTTGAGCTCAATTCCGACAGCAGGGGTGCTGACATCATCGTGCAGGCTGGAATCACCGAGGGCGCCAACGTAGTTGCGTACATGATGACATTAGCTCCACAAGCCGTGAAAATTAAAAAAAAACAAATAGAAAAAATTGGAAATGAAGGGGTGACACTTGGGAATCATGGCACCCCTTCATTTGATCCCCAAAACTCGGTAAAAACCGAGCAATTCAGCATGGTTGGGAGTTATGGCCAGCACATCTGGGGCCCAGCCTGGGACCTCCTCCTCCATGGGCCCTGCACCACCTTTGGGTGGAACCACTGCAGGGGATAGGGCTTGCTCCCCCCTCAAAGCGGGACAGAGGGGAACCTGTCACCCGGCAATAGGTCCGGGCCATGGTGCATAAGGAGCTCGATCTGGAGTATCGAGAGTGGCTACGCCAGTTTGAGGGCTGAGTGGCACTATTAGAGGGTGAGCCTGTCCCTCATACACAGCCCCCAACACAGCCACCTTCGGGGCTGTGAAGGTGCAGTGGTGACTGCCCATGGGTGGAGACCTCAGTCCCACTGTTTCCAGTTGGGAGCTCATGGGCTTACGACTTCCAAACACCCCTCCCTGTCCAAGGTGTTTACCCCCACATGTGTCATATACCAACCCTGTATGCATCTTGTATGTCTTGTTTGTTAACCTACCCAACCTACCTCCCCAAATATACCTACTACCCCTCCCCAACATCCCACTCTTACCTGAAAAAAAAAAAGGGCAATCTGTTCCCACAAAAAAATCTTGCCCCATTCATAGCTGTCTATTTTGCACACGTGTCCACTGGACATATGTAATCTGGTATAACTGGCATCACAATGAATGCATGTTGTCCTCACCCCTCTCCCAGGGGTTTGAGGGTCCAAATGTACCTGCAAATATAGTGTATATGCACAGCTGTTGCTGTAGAAGAAATGGGCAGTTATGGACTTTTCCTATACCCTTCCTGCACATGCCTAGCTATTTTTCCTACTGTCTTTACCTCTTTGTGCCCCGTTTTTCACCACTGTCCTATCAACCTCTTTTTCTTTTCTTTTAAAGGAATTAGCACAGGGGTAAGTGGCAGTAAGCACTGTTAAGCAGTGGTAAGTTGGTTTGCATGGGTTTGGCTGGGGTAAGCTATGCCTACACAGGTTGAGAAATTTGAAGCTAACTGACTGTAAGAAAACATAAGCGGAGTTTGGCAGTGCTTACAGTTGCACAAACCCACTTACAACTGCTTAAAAGTGCCTTAATCACTCTGTAGCCAACGTCCCTTGTTCTGCCCAGCAACAAAATAAACTGCCTCTCCAAGGCTCAAACCCAGGACCCTACACCCCATACACAAAGTGATTTACCACTAAACCATGGCAGATATATGTAGCCTGAAGTTTTCACAAACATATCATGCAGCACAATCAGTCAACAGTACAGGAAATGTATTATTATCACACCACATAACCTGTTAATGCAAGAAGTTTGGACGAAGTATGCCACACTATGGGTACAAATAGGGATATATGTCAACTAATGCTCTGATACACTTAAAATGCTGCTAGTTACACAGTTATATGTATTAGAACACATATGTAGAAGGAGATGAAGTCTGAAACACAAAAGTGTTGCCACTAGTTACTGACTTCAATGCTGTGATCATCCATGACAATTGCCAAGTGAATGAAGAACAGGCCAAAATATGAGCCGAACATGTATGGACATATGGACAGATATATATCTGTAAATGTAGACAGATAGACAACTATATGTATACATATATATATATATATATATATATATATATATATATATATATATATATTAATGTATGACTCAAAAATAATCATATAACATCAATTGTATATAGATACATACATATGTTCATATGTATGTATATATATATATATATATATATATATATATATATATATATATATATATATATACACACACACACACACACACACACACACACACATACACACACACACACACACACATACACATACACACACACACGTATATATCTATAGATACATATATATATATAGATATAGCCATATGAGATATATATAGGTACATACACATATACACACACAAAAGGTATCAGTAGCCATACATATGTAGAAGTAGTGTAGAAGTACTGTTTGGAAAGTATATCCCCCAGCCACAAGCCCTTCAACTGGCACCTGTGAAATGTATAGTGTGGCAACCATTCCCACAAATGAGAATACTGACATTAAACATATACCCACCCACAATTCAAAGGACATGACACGACACACAGGTATGCATACACAGATAACTTTTATTCGTGTACAATACAATAATGTATGCCAGTACTGATACCACATACGGTTTGAAATATGTAATCAGTCATGAATGCAAGACCCACACAAAACAGTAGAAGCAAGCAATGTGTATATATACCATACTATGCTGTCCATGCCAAGGCCTTCATTTAGTACAACAGTAGAAACAGGATTTGCCTTCAGGATACGTAACAATTAACAATTACAGATGTAGTTCAGCAGCCTACAATTACATCATGTAGTCAAGCCCTAGGGGGAAAAGTAGCACTTGTGTTAATGTCACAATATCTTGTACATAACATTGCTTAACCTAACATTTCACTATCACACTGAATGACCCTCGTCTTAACAGTTATATCCCTGAAAAGGTGCCATAGCCTAGGTTAATGGCATAGAACCCCCCCCCCCCCATAAAAGGTTGTACAGGGGCAAGGAACACTGTGTACCACACACTTTCCTCTGGAATGTACAAGGGCACATATGTGTTCTCCACCTGCTGCCCCCATATATATGGACTTGGCCCAACAGCTGGTGTGGGAGTCCATGACATGACTATGATGATAGCAGTAATGTTAGCGGTAAATAATGATAGGCCATTACCTAACAACCCTTCCTGTATCACAGCAGGACAAAGACTGGCATATATGTGGAGGACAGAGGCAGGAACATAGGGCCATATTTGCATTATTGCAGTTACACACCCTGGAAATTGCTGGTGTTACAGGATTCGTTGCAGCATACCCTTATGCAGGGATACGACACTGAAATACAAATGGATGTAGCCATGTACTGATAGCACTCAACAGACAGAATGCCACAGACATATCCGGGACAATACCTGTGTGGTGCACAGACAAAACCTAATAGCCAATCCCCCTGGTATCATATGAATAGGCCCACAGTTGAGAGCTATGCAGACAGACAGCATTCCATGAAAAAGTACCATGTACACAGAAACCCTGTAAGAACAGCAAGATACATTGCACACAACAACACTACTCATGTTGTCTGTAGGTCTGGAACCTTACCCAAATGTGCATTTGGCCTGTGTCTGCAGGTTCTGCCGTAAGAGGTATTGCTACCTGCTGTCTGTAACACTGATGTCCACACACAGGAAGGATGTCATCCATACTATAAAGGTGAAGGGGTAATGCCCACAGAAAGCAGCAATTTATAGCACAGGGTTGCCATGACAGTGGTTATCTGAAGTACTATACAGCAGGCTGCATGCAATTAGCAACTGGTGGACACTGACTGGTGCAGAGGCCACCACCTGATCATGTGCAATACCAACAAAAGCATGCTGCAATCTGTTCAAACCAGCTACCTACTGGAGAGACTGAGAGAGAGAGAGCGAGAGAGAGAGGAAAAAAAAAAACACTTTCAAGAAAGGTCACAAAGCTCAGGGTTGTGTTACTGTGGCAAAAACATAACAGGTATGTGAAACAGATATGCATTTACTGGCATGTAGTATATGGCATAGAATAATAGGATGTATACTGTGAAAGGATGTATATGTGCCATCGGTACTTGTTCCTGTAATGAAGTTCTGCTCAACAACTGCACTGGACAGTAGTGTCAGTCCCTGTGGGCAGTGGTACATACCTGTCAAATGTACAGACCAGCAGTGAATGGCAAAGATGTGACCCATGATATCTGTGTTCTGTAAATTACTGTGGCCAATGGCTGGTGGGGATATTAATACTCCCATGATAGACACATGGGTGAGAGACCTCACCACCTGCAGGACAGTCATGTTAAAGTGTAGCATAGCATGCCCAACTGCCATAGCAGTATAATATGCTTATCTAACGTTTGTCACCATATATACCCCCCTTATGTTAATCTGTGTTCACATGTGACAACTGTCTGTGTTCCAGCAAGGCAGAACAGTTCAGCTGTGAAGAGGGTACATGAGTGTGGTCCAGATGTTCGTATGCACCCCGCATATAGATACGTATATGTGTGATACATATTCACAGCTGTGTATGTTTACAGAACCTCGGACAGTTACACATTTATATAGGTATATAAACAACACAAAATGATATGTACACATATATGCACATATGTATATATATATATATATATATATATATATATATATATATGTATACAGGCAGATATATAAATATATATATATATATATATATATATATATATATATATATTTATGTAGACATACACACACACACACACACACGCATACATATATATATATATATATATATATATATATATATATCTGCCTGCATGCACATATATATATATATATATATATATATACACACACATATATATATATATATATATATATATATATATCTATGGCCCGCGGTGGTGGTGCTGTGGTAGCATTGTCACCTCACAGTAAGATGCTGTCCGGTTCGATTCTCAGCTAGAGCGTCTTCTGCGTGAAGACATCTGTGAATGGGTGTACCTTCGTTGAAGATTGTGCGTCAGAGCTGGTAACTCGGCATGTAAAAATCAACTACCAATCATTAGCGGACCGGAGTTCCGCTGTGGCGACCCCTAACCGGAAAAAGCCGAAAGACACAAACAATATATATATATATATGTCAATACATGTCCCCTGCCATGACATGTGTGACAGAATGTTACACATCAATACAGAACATACCTACACACCAGTACATGGCTGCAAGATGGAGTGTGGAGTGTGGTGTGTAACCCATGCTGGGAACACATCACGATTGTATGAGACAGAGGGATATATATGTTGGTGAAGGGTATTAGGCACATATTGGTATGTATGTTGGTTGGGTGACAAACAACACAGCATACAGGGCTGGTATATGTCACATGTGGTGGTTAAACACTGTGGACGGGTAGTTACATTTTCAATGTGGAGGCCATTGAGCCCCCACATGGGAACAAATGGAACATGGTGCCCACCCATGGACAATCACAACAGCATTTACATGGACATAAAGGTGCCTGGCTGTGCGCTGGGCAGGAGGGCTATGCATGTCGAACCTTGTGTATGTGTACTGCTTGCCTACAGGTGATGTAGCACATACCCCATGTCTCTGTGGAGCTTCCTATGCACAAGACCCTTGACCTAACTGGGTGACAGACATATGTCTGTGTGTGGTCCATGGTGGGGGACACCATCCCCTGAGGTGGTTCCACATGAAGGTAGTGATGGAACAGTAGATAATGAGGTTCCATGGTGGGTCACAGATGTGATGTGGACTGGTAAGATGTGCACATTAGGTTGGAGTGGTCTTCCTGCTGGCAAATATCCCCTACGCATACTGGTGTATAACTGTCATGGACCATATGTGGGCTGTAATAGTCCACACAATCCCAGGACATGTCCAATAGCATGCATAGATATCCCCAATATCACAGAATGGTAGATGTGTAACAATCACATAGCAGGCATACCACATGCATATGTGGAAACATAGTGGCAGTGACAATAGCATGCAGGTGAAATACCCTGTAACAGCCCAGCAACTCTAGTGTCCCTACAGGGAGCATGTCTATAAACACACACAGCAGAAAGTGTTGTACACTACAATATATGACCCAATGGTACACATACTGGACACATACCACTAGCATTGTGCAAACATTATGTTAGAGCTGATATGGTGGCGGGAGACTGATATGTGCATTGTATTATGGTAAACCTGACATATGAGTTGCTCAGACATATTTCCATCATTATGTCTTTCAGGGAGTATGGCACACCCATAGAATCCTGCTTACAGTGCTGCTGAGGAGGAAATCATAATCACCAGCATCATCCACAACTACCAGCTATTGTTCTCATGGCCAAGCCAGGACTAGTAGGAGAGAACAGCCATGTGGAATGATGTGGTCTGCAGGGTGAATGAGGTGGGGATGCACAGCTGTACATATGAGCAGGTCAGCCACCATTGTAGTGACCTGCTCTGCCAAGTACGTCGCTGTACCGCTGCTGTGCGGGGTGACCACCTTGCAACAGGGGGGCATAACATTCATCCCCCCTCACCAGAGTGAAGGAGCTGCTCATGAGCCTGGTAGCACCTGCCCACCCACAAGAGCTACAGACTTATACAGTCATGGAAGTGGGTGCTACACACACACCAGACATGGAGCATGCAGGTAAGGTTCCAGGGCATATCAGCAGATTACTCTTGTGTATGCATCTGTACAGGCAGATCATGCATATGTGAGATGTTGGGTCTGTTGCTGTGTAGTACTGAAAAGCAGTAATGCATAATCTGTAGTACTGTGGACTTTAGCTGTCACTGTACTGTAATATTGCAGCCACCCTGTAGCAATGCCACAGCTGTGGCCACTGACATCGACTCTATCCCATCTCAATGTAAGTACCTCTGGGATACCAGCAAGACCGTGGCTGGATGCTGGTGAGTATAGTTTAAGGTTATACTTGGCAATTCACTGTACATGTCATAGCTAAGGTGTAGGCCATGTACACATCTAACACACCTACCCATAATGCATGCTGTACATGTGCATTCACAGAGCACACCCCTCACTAATGGGATTTACCAGCCGCAAACACATGCAATACACAGTCCATCTCAGACAACCGTGGCTACACTCCAGTGCATATTTCCCAGGCAGAGCTGACATCTGCACAACATGCACAGCTATGTCATACACAGAGCAGTTGAACATGCTACACATAAAGACATCCCACTCCCTCTGCTAAGACATGCTCCAGGGTCCTAAACCTCATCAACACATTACACAGAACATACTGGAGGGATAGGGCCCTGTCCTGCGGAATCCCCACACTCTGGGATGGACTACCCATACATGTCAGGCAATGCTACTCATTGGCCCTCTTTACAGAAACACTTGGCAATTGGATGGGAAATGGGGAATTCAGCCGGGGTAGTATGTCTGTGCCACAGCCTGACAAAGGCATAGGGAAATATCATTAGTGGGTGTTGCATGGCTGGGAACCCATGTGGCTAGGCTTTTGTAGGCCCCAGGACCAACAGACCAGTACTCACCTATGAACCTATGTGTACCACAGGCAACATCAGCCAGGGCTCAATCATGGTCAATAATGGTCTCTACACTCACCATAGGTTCAGTACAGTGTGTCTGTGCTCGGTCTAATGGTAGTCTATCACTCATACATGCACCACTGATGATGACATCTGTGAATACACATCTAGCATTCACTAAACATGTGTCCACATGTGATCCAGAAACACACAGAGGCTATGAGCAGCAATAGAAGCACAACTGACACACAGATACACACCCTGCAATGGTGTGTACACCTGTGAGGTATGGTGCACAGTACATGCCAGGGTGCTGAACAGATGCACAGTAATACTGTGGACATGGGTGCAGTGAGTTCCAGGGGGATGGCCATCACCTACTAACAGAAGCCATGCATTACAGCCATGTATAATGTTGGTAAAAGGGATTGACTACAGTTACTCTGCAGACATATGTGTAATTAAAGGTTTGTGTGTGATACTGTACTGCACCATCGCCTGCTATTATGTGTGTTATGGGGGTGTGGGAGCTGTCTGTAGGTGCTGTCTGGTGGTGTGTATGGGTTGCCATGTATGTCGACTGCATGTGTGTATGTCTGTGTGTGTAGCCATGTCTGCACACGTTTGTGTGTGTGTGTGTGTGTGTGTGTGTGTATATGTGTGTGTGTGTGTGTGTGTGTGTGTGTGTGTGTGTCTGTATGTACTGTTTAGCGGTGATGTACAGCTCTTACAGTTCCCTGTTTTCCCCTCACAGGTGGCGAAGTGAGGCTGGGTCCCCCCGCAGGGAATCTAGACAGTGGCCATGAGGATAGGTGTGTTGAGGCACAGGAAGGATTGTCAAGGTCTGCCACTGGGCCACCAATTGACAACCCACACATATCCACCCCATCCACGCACACAGACACACTGCCTCTACATACCTTATCACCACTGGCCTTAGCTGAGGGACAGCCTATGGTTGGCATTGGCCAGGACAGTGTGGTATCTATGGCACATTTGTCAGGACACAGCAGCCATAGCCAGATGTCTGGCGGGGTATCACATAGGCAGACGTTCAAGGGTGCTCGTCAGAACATTGCTGGTCATCATGCCCCTGGCAGACATGCCACATCTATTTCAACCACACGCATGCTCCAGACTGTCATGGAGGCACAGGCACAAATGGAACGGTACACCAGGCAGGGTCTAAGGGTGCAGAGGGCTCATCACACCTCTGTAACTGCATCCATGACCTAACAGGTGCCATCCGTAATTACACCAAGGTGATGGATAGACGGTGGGGTGAGACATTGGATCTCATCCACAATGTCATGTCCCTGCATCAGGACAGGGCGGGACGGTTGCAACGGCCACATGGATGTTTGCCAGCAACACCAGCAGCTGGAGGTCACCGTGGATGTCCAACCAGTCACAGCCGCTCCCATAGTGGTAGTACCAGCTCCAGAACTGTGGGGGGCTGCTGTCCACAGACCATCATAGCAGACCATGTGCACGTGGCCCTGGCCAGTCCCAGGAGGGACCTGGATCCAATGGACATTTGTCAAACTCAGGGGACAGTACTCGGTCTGGCTTTGTACCTGATACTGCTTGTAGCACCCCCTGCCAGGCACAGGTCCCATATGCATGGCCGGAGACAGTGAACTGCAAACCCTGCCAGGTACAGTCTGCAGCTGTCTCACAATTCCCTGTATAGGACAGCCACATGGAGGAACTGTGTGCATGCAGACACACACAGATAAATGATCCTAGGGCAACCACATACCTGCACACATGACATCACCAGTGGCCCATAACATTACTCAGCCCCCTCACACACACACACACACACACACACACACACACACACACACACACACACACACACACACACATGTTGTCAATTGTATGGCTCAGCCTAGGCCTCTGGCAAACCAACAACCCACCCTGTGCATATGATGATACCTGTGCCACTCCCTGACATCCGTAACATCAATGCAGGGACAGGCTAACATGGTGCTGATGAACAGGGTGACTGTACAACTGTGTAGCAATGGAATGATGTGTAGCATGTTGTCAGCAGTAAAGTGAAATGCTAATATCTTGGAAGGTGTAGCTGTGCAGCCATGATGCATCATAGCTGTAATTAACAATGTTGTATTGTTGTCACCAGTATCTATTCTGATTGTACTGTGTTTGTCCATGTGCCACATGGCTGATGGGTGTAGTGGTGTCAACAGGCCTTCTACAGTGGACACCAGTAAGTGTAGTTGGTGGTACACATGCCATGGCTGGGTACAACACACAGTGTCTGGATGCAGTACAGGTACAAGACTGTACACATGGAGTTATGTCCCTGTGCAGGTAACACATCTGTTGCACATGTAATCCCATCAAGACAGGATAGGCACAACCACACAGTGCTACATATGCAATCTACAATGTGGATGACATTGAACATGCTATCAGGGTGTATGTCCCTCTCCGCACTCTACTGCGATCCTCACCTAAGTAACATGTGTGTGGCAATGCCGGTGGCATAGCTCTACCCTTAGGAGGGTGTGTGGTGCTCAACTACTGTGAATTGTGTAAACAACAACAGACAACCTGATTACATACACTGTACAGTATTACAGACAGCTATGTGGGGGGGATAGAAGCAACAGTAACTGCAATAATGGCAGTTGTGTCTACAACAGCCACACCCAATGAGTTATAGCAACCCCAGTAGTGCTGCGCACCTCAACAGTGTGGAGGAGGGCATTAACACATCTATGACCTGTGAAGGACTGTATGTCCACTGGATGGAACCTGTGGAATGTTGGCATTTGCCAAGCAGTCCTGGTGGAAAAATATTCTGTGAATGGAGGTAGATCCCTTAACAACTACACACATTCCAACATGTGGGATGGTGTACAAAAGCCTGCTATGATCTACATAGGCATTGTGCACTTCCTAACCCTCATCTACACCTGTCATGATTGTGTAAAGGAGGCATACCAGGTTCAGGTTGTATTCCCTGCTTTTGTCAAGTCCAACATTGGCGGGGTCCCGTGTGTTAGGATTACCAGTGACAATGGCCATGGGTTCATTGTTGATATGTTCCATGTTCCTGCAGACCAGGGTCATCAGTCTACTGGGTGGTAGTTCCCAGCTGACATGGTGGATTTGTGGTCGTCCCTGCCAACATTGGTGAATCCATTGTCAGGTGTAGGCCTACTGGATCATATGAGGGATCCCAGCTACTTACTGCACCTGGCCAGGGGGTTCCCCCAAGCATGACACGTCACTTGACTGTACTGCATGATATGTTACTAATGCCAGCCTGACATCCTACAGGTGGGATGGAGTACAGTTAACATGTATTGCCCTTGTCATGTAGGGTCCTGCTTATGGGATCTGCTAAGGTTGGTATTGTATTGCAGGCCAGATGTGTTTGGCTGGAGGGGGATACCTATCCGTGCCAGATGTATGTTGTTTGGGTCTCTCAAACCCATCAATGGTGCATGTGGACATATATTTTGTGGTTATATTCCCAGTTCCATCTACAGATGTATGTCCATATATACCTATATTGATATATATGTGTTCACCTTTGACAGGGAGACAATCATTCCTTTGAACGGCCCTTTCTGCAAACTGATAAGCAAACCCATCATTGTCAACTGCACCACAGTTCAAAACACAGCAGTTCTAAAGGCACCTTCACTGACTCTCGAACTGTAAGTGGTAATACATATCGTAATGCCGGGGTCATGCCCCCCTGCACCCCCATCTGGGGGGCTGGCCCCCCCACAACTCCCCTACTGTGATATACTAACTCCTAGTTTGCACTACAGTGGGGATAGGCAAACATTCCCCATCCCTTCTATAGTGCCATCCGCAACCAAATTGCCTAATCTACAATGAGCGAATGCCTAGTGACATTCTCTCATTGCACATTCAATGCATGTATTGCAAGATTGTGCAATGTTGAGAACATACTTTTGGCCTTCCAGCTTTTGGACACATGGATTTCTCCATTTGAAAGGTGAGCCATATATATGCTGACATATATGCATTCCTAGTGCTTTATATATGTGGACATGTGGATGTATACATATATATCTATGGATGTATGCATATCTATGTATATATATATATATATATATATATATATTTATTGGCATATATATATATATATATATATATATATATATATATATATATATATATATTTCTATATCTATATCTACATATATAGATATGTTATATCCATTTAAAGATGAATGTATATATGCACACACTAATACATCTACATGGCAGAATACATTCCCTGTTGTGTTGTATACATGGGCTGGATGATATGTATGTGAAAACATCATGATTATGCATATCTGCCATGGCTTAGTGTTAAATTACTTTGTGTATGGTGTGCAGGCTCCTGGTTTCGAGCCTTGCAGGAGCTGTTTATTTTGTTGCTGGGCACAACACAGCCCACTGGATACACAGTGCGTAAGGTGCGGGTTTCTGCAACGGTAAGCATTGCCCATATGGCATCAGACAGCATGCTTCAGTATGCCTTGGGGGGGGGTTGTAGTGAGTGTGGATGTGGACATATGCACCATACAACACACACACACAAACGCACAGGGTGCCAGTTCTGACATGCATGGGTGCATGTCTACATGGGTGTGTGGTGATCACCTGTGCAGCAGGCTGTACAAGGGTAGGAATGGGTATACCTTGGCATCAGGCCACATGACAATGGTCTACATTGTGGCTCAGGCCTGTAGTTACTGCATTTGGCCCATGTTGTGAACACAGATTATCATCAGGTGTGCCAGCCTTGCTCACCTGTGGCAGGAACTGGTAATGGGCAGCAGGTTTATCCTTCACCTACATTGCTAGCATGCCAACAGCATTCCCTGCTGTCAGTGTCATCTGTCCATAAAGGGCATGTTGTCAGGCATGGTATGTCTGTTGTGAGTCACATGTGAAGGCACCACAGGTGGTGCAGGTGTCCATTGGTGAACATGGTGGAGGTGCACTGTCTGCATGTATGTGCATACTGGACAGATGGACAGGGTGACATGCCCTCTGTAGCCCACTGCTATCACTGCATAGTTACTATCAGTGGCCAATATGCAGTGTATTTCCCACATATTGGCTGTTGCCTAGGCATGTATGTGTGCATGGCACATAGGTTGAGTGTCTGCACTGGGTAATAGTTGGGTTGCTAATTTGGATTGTCTGGCCTTGATATCACATGCATGGGTATGGCTTTGGACTCCAGCCTCCCAGCTACTTTACATCTGTTATCCCTATATGATTGACATTGTGATATATAGTAGGGCCACCATAAAAGTAATAAGCAAAACCTCCTCCACATTGGCCACAGGTGTCACACACTCACCTCTACACAGAATATGAGTTACACACACCTGTCATGTTTGGGAGTTGAACCCCTACCTAACTAGCTTATTACACTACAGCACTATGCAGTTATAGTGTGCACCACGGACATTACTGGAGTACTTCTTCCCCTGTATTTCACAGTGACTGACATCAGCAGGATTACCAAAGTAGGGCATTTCACCTGTACTGTGAGTGACTAGCCTAAAATGCATTGCTCCCTACACAGACAGTGAGACACACAAAATGTCCACAATTGTCATGTGGAGGTATAGAACCCCTGATCAAAGCCTATATCACACTACATCATGAAGTACTTATATGTTGCACCACAGGGGATTACCTGTGATGTTTTTCCCTAAAGGTGTATTTCACATTCAATGACATCAGCAGGTTTACCAAAGTAGGGCATTTCACCTGTACTGTGAGTGACTAGCCTAAAATGCATTGCTCCCTACACAGACGGTGAGGCACATGCAAAACATCCACAACTCTCATGTGTGGGTACAGAACCCCTGACCAAGGCCTATCTCTCATTACAGCATGGAGCAGTTATGGGTTGCACCACAAGAATTACAGGGAGCTGATTCCCCAAAGTTGTATTTCACAATGAATGACATCAGCAGGATTGACAAAGTAGGGCATTTGAAATGTACTGCAAGTGAGTAGCCAATGATGCATTGCTCCATACACAGACATTGAAGCACACGCAAAACATCCACAACTGCCATGGGCAGTGATGGTACCCTACCACAGTTCTAAATCACACTACAGCAGTACATAGTTACAGGATGTGCTACAGACATTACTGGGCTATGATTTTCCCAGAGGTGTATTTCTAGGTGAGTGACATCAGCTGCCTTGCCAACATTGGGTATATGAATTCTAAGGAGTGTGTGTGACCTAAAAACCATTGTTTGTCACTCAGTCATAAACAGATGAGACACAAACATTTACCCACACAGTTGTCAAGTCTGGGGTTAGAACACCTACCTAATTACGTTATCATACTACAGCAGTACACAGTTACAGGATGCGCTATGGAGATTATTGGGCGATGGTTTCCCCAGAGGTGTATTTCTAGGTAAGTGACATCAGCAGCCTTGCCAAAGTTGGTATATGACTTGTACAGGGTGTGAGTGACATAAAAAGCATTGCTCTTTATTCAGTTAGACACACACAATTGCCAGGTTTGAGGTTAGAACACCTGTCTAACTACTTTATCACACTACCGCAGTACGCAGTTACAAGACACACTACAGAGATCATTGGGCTATGATTTCCCAAGAGGTGTATATCTAGGTGAGTGACATCAACAGCCTTGCCAAAGTTGATAAATGAATTGTACAGGGTGTGAGTGGCCTAAAAAGGCATTGCTTTCTACTCAGTCAGACACACACACACACACACACATAGTTGCCAGGTCTGGGGTTAGAACACTTAACTACTTTATCACACTAAACAGTATGCAGTTACAGGATGCACTACAGAGATTACTGGGCTCTGATTTCCCCAGAGGTGTATTTCTAATTGAGTGACATCAGCAGCCTTTCCAAAGTTGGTATATGAATTGTACGGGGTGTGAGTTGCCTAAAAAGCATTGCTCTCTACTCAGTCAGACACACACAAGCCAGGTCTGGGGTTAGAATATCTACCTAATTACTTTATCACACTACAGCAGTATGTAGTTATAGGATGCGCTATAGAGATTACTGGGCTGTGATTTCCCCAGAGGTGTATTTCTAGGTGAGTGACATCAGCAGCCTTGCCAAAGTTGAGTATATTTATTGTATGGGGTGTGAGTGGCCTAAAAAACATTGCTTTTTACTCAGTCAGACACACACACAGACACACACACACAGACACACACACACACACACACACACACACACACACAAGCACAAGCACACAGTTGCAAGGTTTGGAGCTAGAACACCTAACTAACAACTTTATCACACTGCAGCAGTATGCAGTTACAGGACGCACTACAGAGATTACTGCGCTATTTTCCCCAGAGGTGTATTTCTAGGTGAGTGACATCAGCAGCCTTGCCAAAGTTGTGTATATGAACTGTACGGAGTGTGAGTAGCCTAAAGAGCATTTCTCTCTACACAGTCAGAGACCGAGAGACACACATAAACACACACTCACACAGTTGCCAAGTCTGGGGTTAGGACTACTACCTAACTAGTTTATCACTACAGCAGTACACAGTTATGGGACACGCCATGGGGATTACTGAGCTACAGCTCTCCCAAAGGTGTATTTCACATTGGATAATCTCAACAAGCTTGTCATGATACTGCTATGGGGAGGGCGGTGTGTGCATGGTCCGTAACCCATTCATGTAGGGGTTGACATGCAGCATGCAGGGACACACGGGGTCATATGACACAGGTACGTGCATACAGCTACTAAGTGACTACTTCCTTGTACAGTCATATTGAACAGCTGGCATGTACAACAAGCCGTTATGCTGACAGATACTGGTGGCTAGTATCTGCAGTGAGTGACACCTACACCTCATGTGTTTGGGGCCCTTTGGCTGTGTGCTGGGTGGGAGAGGCCCAGATGGGTCCTTGTCACAGTTGCCCTCTTCAACACATCTATGTCCGTTTACCTTTGGCTTATTATAGTGTGTTGTCCTTACATATATGTCTGTATTCCTATCCACTGTGTGTGCAAGGCAGGAGTGGTGCATACTGACATGTGTCTGCACTAAGAACTGCAACTGCCAGACATGTCCGGTCCACTGGTGTTTGCTGACATGGCCTTCATGTGTTTAAGTGTGTGACCATGCCCAGTATGGCCATCTATATTGCATGTGTAGATCAAGTCCAGGTAGTTTGTACTGCAGTGCTGACCTTTGTGTTGTACACCGACAGGTAGTATGCTTTGTCTGCAGGGTACACATCGGTCATTTGGCATTGACTGTTGCTACATTTCTGCATAGCGGGGAGGGGGACACCTGACTGTTTCTACATTTCTACACAGGGGTGGGGGGGCCCACCTGACTGTTACTATAAGTGTACTTAGGATGGTGGGGGACACCTTACACTTTTACACATTTGCTAGGACTATACTGGCATGTCAGGTACACTATTTCAGTCTGTAGTCTTACCTATCGTGCTGGCTAGAGGCATACCAGTGTACTACAGATCTTAGCTTTAACTACCTACATATTAGTTTCTGACTTCCTAGCCTTCACAGCTTACATCCAACTGGCTGGCCTGCTGTAGTCTGTCTGTGTAGGGCTGGGGTAGGGGTTACCCATAGGGCTCATTCAGAGGCCATGGTAGAGCATTTGTTTGTGTTTTTCTACACCTATCCTGCTGGCAGTGATTGTTGTTGGGTATGTGCCCCCCCAACTGGCATGTGTGAGTCACTTACCTTGTGGGTGTCCCAGTATTGAGGGTGGTGCTGCAGGGCTGCCTATGTCGGATGCACATAGTACACTCCCTATACATGGTTGAGCACATGTAGTGTCATGTTTGGCATCCCTTTTACTGTATGGGCGAGTCGGAGAGAGGTGTCATTCCCTGGGTCCCTACTGTGTCAGTGCATGTGCTATGCGTTGCCTCTTTGCCAAGGCCAGGGCATACTGAGCACGCTTCCTTCTGTCTACTGGGGCAGGCTGAGGTTGTTCCTCCTCTGAGTCACTCTGTGCCTGTGCAGGCCTTGGCACTGGTGGGGGGCTCTGTGGCTGTGCCCCATGCTGTTCCTGCTGCAGCTGTTTCTGCAGGATCATATTGTGTAGCATGGTACATACAAGGACAATTTGGGTACATGTAGATGGTGAGTACTGCAAGGCTCCACCAGATGTGTCCAGGCACCGGAAACGTGACTTGAGCATCCCAAACACACGCTCTATTATGATTCGTGTTTATGCGTGTGCCTCATTATGGAGTTCTTGTTCGGGTGTGTGCGCATTTCAGATGGGTATCATCAGCCATGTCTCCAGTGTGTATCCAGTATCCCCCACTAGGTGACTGTGTGGGATGTCCCCATTGGCAAATGTCTGATACTGCTGTGTCAGATGCCAGATGTGGGAATCGTGGTAGCTTCCAAGGCAGCCAGCACACACATTCATTATTATGCCTTGGACATCGCACATGACCTGGCAGTTGATGGAGGGGAAGCCCTTGCGGTTGATGTAGACCCTACCCCGCTCACCTGGTGGTGCTTTAATGCATATGTGCGTGCAGACTATTGCACTCACTACCTTAGGGTAGTCTGCTCTTTGGTGGAAGAAATGCATATTGCTGGCCAACGCCTCATGGGTGATGGGGAAATATACATTCTCACCGACATGTGCTGATATGGCATCCAGGAACTGGTGGAGTACCCTGGATGCTGATGCCTGTGAAATCTCCATCATATCCCCAGTTGGCTTTTGGATGGTACCTGTAGCTGGTATTCTTAGGCCTATTGGTATCCACTGGGATGGGTTCCCCTCTGTTAGTTCTGTATGTCAGGCGTGGTCGACACAGCTCAACAATTTGCTGCAGGAGGTCCCTGTCCACCCTATAGCACTCCACTATCTCCAGCTCATGTAGCCCTTGGTAGGTTACCCTGGGTCTGTACACTCTTCTCTGTTTCCTCACTGTGGGTTGCTCAGCAGCATTCACATCCTCATCACCCCCCTCAGCCTCTTGCACATGCTGGTTTATGATAGCAAAAGCAGCCCCTAACATTTTTTCTCTTGCTTTCGTTTTGTAAAATGTCCACGTCTGTATACACCGGTGGTGCAGAGTTTTTGGGAAAAACAAGGGGGAGAGGTTTTTGCATAGCTTATAGTGGTGTGTTGGGCAGGGTGGTCTGCTGCCTGTGTAATTGGCTGATTCTGATACATTTCACCTGTCAGTTAAGCTAGTTCTCCTTGATTACCTTCCTACTGCTGTTTTCCCTTCCCATTGCCTTCCTGTTTAAGCCTGTGTGCGCGCCACGCAAACGGAGTGCTCACGTGCACAGAGCTGTTTTTTCCTGGTTTAACTTCCTTTTTCTTCCTGTAAAACCCGGTGCGCAGCATGCACACCTGCTTACACTTTGTAAAGAGTGCTAGGCAGGTTTAGACACACCCCTAGTTTAACTGTGCTAAGCTAGGAGCAATCCCGAGCCACAGGTCTCCAGTCCACTTACAATATGCCTGACACCCCCATGATGTCACCTATATCCTAGTCTTGCACCCAGCTATTTATACTCTTACACTCTTGGGACCTGCCTCACACCCTGGGGAAATCTGGGATTCACTAACCTTTCCCTCATTTGCATAGGATTGCCTGCTAATGCATAGTTACATGTCCCACACTGAGCCTCCCCCCTTAGCAACCATTACTCACTGGCCAGGTTGTCTTCTGCCTGCCATTGACTTGCATAGCTGAATACTGATTTTAGTTAGAATGCTTATTTTAGGTTTATTTTCGTATTCCCCCTCCGATCCCGTTTGTGCACCACTGCCCTATGCTTAAACAGGCAAGATCGGCAAAAAAAAAATAAAAGTTGTTTTTTTTTTAACAGTTTGCAATGCCAATGGCCTTCTACTTGGCCATTGGCATGCTTCCTCAGTGATATGCAACCTTTATTTGGAGCTGTCATAGCTCCGTTTTGTAGATTGCAGAAATGTACTCTGTTACTAACTGAGTACATTTCTGTACACTGCACTCATCCTGCACGGACAGTTGCCAGCTTCCTGGATTGCATATTACCCTCATTTGCATGGTTTTCACCTGAAAATGAGGGTAATTTTCATGCAGGAGCTCAGTCATTGCAGGATTAGTCTAAGAGCTCATGTGCACGTCCCTGGAGCACGTTATTGGATTGCACGTCGGCCATATTGCCGACAATAGCTCTTAGACTAATCCTGCATACTCTACAGGGCTTTGTAAATCCAGGGGGGTCTGTTTTAATAGTTTTAATAGTTCCTACAAACACTTTGTTTTCATGTTTAGCTCTGTAAGATACACATTATTTGAAGCACTCACACTGATTTTCTTATACAGCCTTACAAAATAAGTCTTTCTAACACACATTTTACAAAGCCAATTAAAAGCTGGATACTTTCATATCTAGTAAGCAAGGATTCAACTGCAATTGTCACACTTTCTTTGCGCTTCCTTTGTACTTCACGCCTCTGTTTCTCATCAAATTACTATGGTTACAGATTTTCACTTGATGCCTACTTTTACTTTCTTATTTAGCTTCCATTTTATTTTACACACATCTATTTCCTCAGTTAATTCATTTAAATGTGTTTAGTTGTTTCACTCACTTTTCACACAATCACACCTTTAGACAAGTTCAGATCAGATTCTTTTAAAAGCCTGTCCCTTGTTTGGACATTTCCTTTACAGCATAATTATTTTGTCTGTTATTAATGAATCATGCACTCTCTGAATTCAGTCTTTTACTTCATTTTTTAGCTTAGTTGTATGAGCATTTATAGTTTCCATTAGCCATTATTTCTTGTCAAGAGTAAATAAATAAATAGCAGATTTTTTCTAAGCTCACAATAACTTTTGAATTTTATACCAACAACTGAACTCTGATTTTGTAAAAAAAAAAATATTTTACATGATTTTCTGAATTTTCAAGATGTACTGCATTTTAAACAGCGTATTACTAGCTAATTCACTCATCACTTAGCAGCAGAATTTCTACACCCTCAGGTTACAGTTTTCTGCTAAATTTTCTTGCAATGAATTCCTAGCAGATGCATCTGGATTCTTCCTTTGAAAAAAAAAAAATACTCTGGGTGCTTTTTGTGTGTTTGGCACATGAAAAACTTCATGGTGACTTTACTTAAAATTGAATTTAAAATACCAGATTACATTTCTACACTACATACTGATAAATAATGCAAAACAAGTAAACTTGCACCAGTATAACTCTTCTGACATCATGTGCTATTTGTAAAGTCAGTCAAAGAAGTATGATTTACAACATGCATTTCTACTAGATGAGTTCTAGAATATTTAAATATATGTGAAGTCACAATATACTACAAAGTGTGCAATTTGTGACATTTTATATTAAGTGGGTGACACAGTTTATACTATTTTACATTTAGTGGTTGATACAGCTTATTTTGTTACTGGTGTTTTCATTGAATTAGTTTATACTATTTTACATTTAGTGGTTGATACAGCTCACTGTGTTACTGGTGCTTTCATTTAATTAGTTTATACTATTTTACATTCAGTGGTTGATACAGCTCACTTTGTTACTGGTGTTTTCATTGAATTAGTTTATACTATTTTACATTCAGTGGTTGATACAGCTCACTTTGTTACTGGTGTTTTCATTGAATTAGTTTATACTATTTTACATTTAGTGGTTGATACAGCTCACTTTGTTACTGGTGTTTTCATTGACATAGTTTACAGTATTTTACAGTTAGTGGTTGATACAGCTCACTTTGTTACTGGTGTTTTCATTGAATTAGTTTATACTATTTTACATTTAGTGGTTGATACAGCTCACTTTGTTACTGGTGTTTTCATTGACATAGTTTACAGTATTTTACAGTTAGTGGTTGATACAGCTCACTTTGTTACTGGTGTTTTCATTGAAGTGCCAGTGTTACAACATTTTTTGTGATTTGCTGCTGTTACAGAAAACATCACTATATTATGGTATTCAGGGGTTACCGCCAAACTTTTACTATATTTTGATATCCAAAGATGGGGCACTCAACTTTACAGCTCTACAATCTTTCCTGCTGCCAATTTAGCTTATCAAGCTTTCTTAAAATATACTGGTTTCATTACTATAGAGATGAAAGTAATCTGCTGTCAAGAGCAGGAAAAACAGCAATTAGATGACCTAAGTTTATATCTCTTTAATATCTAATCAACTGATGATGTTAAACAATGTTTATAAAGCATACTCTAAACCACAATAGCCTTATAATTGTACAATGTCACAGGTAAATGTGGCACATATATGAGATCACAAATGAACTTAGTAAGGCATTTCAGTTCCCAAACAACACAACTAAATGGCTGCTCTGCTTGTGCTCGTGTTTGATACATCAATCCCAAAGAGAGCAGCAACTCAAGTTCTCCTGAATGTCTCTTTCCTCTGCTCAGAAGAAAAAGTTTAATTCTGTTTTTGAAACTGATACATGTTGGACAACATAAAACAACTCAACTGCTGAACTGCGTACAGTGCTGCATGTTGTATAAACTGTATTACAAAAATGTCTGAGTTAGCAAGATGAAAAGAAAACACAAACTTTTTGGTTAGCGCAAAATGACAAAAGACACTCATAATGTATTAGTTGAGCTGTCAAACACTGACAAAGTCAAGAATGCAATCAGTACAATCTGATAAACTGTCGTACCTTGTCACTCAGGATTAGTGTTACCTACATGCATGCACACACACACACACACACACACACACACACACACACACACACACACACACACACACACACGCGCATACATTAATTAAGCTGTGCACTACAACACCCACCTCTAACATGACTGTCAGGTTTCTTACTTTTTCATACTTCAACTATAAGAACATGTTTTATTAATTTTCACATAACTGCATGTTTTACTCACTCTAGCATATTATGATTTTTTTTGTTTTTATTTTTACATGACAAATACATGGACTGCTTTTCATAACGGTGCAGTACAATTTTTGGATGGGGTTGTGTGGTCATTCTGCAGCTAAAGAAAGAAATGAAAAGCTGGACCATACTGTGCACTTCAGATTTGTTGGAAGAATGTCTCAGTTTAAGGTTTCTGTGTTTTTTGTTATTGATCTTTTTCTGGTGAATAGATTAATTTATGTTGAACTTTCAGAAGCTAAGATTTTGCACTGCCTCTAATGTACTTCAAATAATCAGTTTAATGCCTTATTTTGCTGCTAAAATTGTAAGTTACTTGAAGAATGTATACTTTCCTCATTAGCTTTAAGGGTGTTTCATATGCTTTGATGTGAATTTTAAATTTGGGCAGCTAACATTGAAAGCTAGCAAACAGAAACACAGTTTTGCTGGTGATGAGGTTAATCTGCACTGGAATGGGTGTGGTCATCTTCGCTTATGATGACTGGACATGGTTATGTGGATTGACAGATGATGGCTCACATCTTTTGCTATTTCAGGCGATATAGATGACAGAGCAGGTCAGGGAGGGTAATGAGGCAGCCTTACAGTGAGGATGATGAGACAAGTTTCAGTGAAACAAGCCGAAAAATGTTTTGCAATAAACTTAGGTTCCCAGACCCCTGGCTATAGAGTAGTGTACAGTAGTGTAGTCTTTGATCCAGGATCAACTTGCATTACAACTCCCAATCAGAAATCCTGTATTTGTCCCTCCCTCCACAGTCATACAATTACAAGACACAGAACCTGACCCAGGAACTAAGACAGTGTTATAAATGGCAGAATTTATAACATGGTACATCAGCCATGATATGCAGTAATACCGAAGAAGAGGTGAACGTGGCATGATAGATGCACATTTTTTTTGCCTTCCATTTTGTATATTTGAATTTGAATGGTGTTCAAAATATGTTTAGAAATCCAAAGAAGAAACTAAATAAAACTTGGATCTGCTCAAAATAAGATGAGCAGTATAACTGTGGCATCACACACATGACAGAGACAGAGACAGCTCAAGCCCAAAGGAAGCATACATAAATCAAAAGGAATACAAAACATTCAAGTAGAGGACAGATTTCAGATTATGCAAATCCACTCATAGATAAATGTGATAGCTGGTAGAAGTTGACAAAAAATATCATAGAGTATAGCAGGTTACCTGAGAATAACAGAGTTTTCTTCACTGCATATTTATAGACCTGGTTGTACAGTACATATCTAAGTATTTGTGTATCCGTTTATCTGTACATATGAGTTTTACAGGAATCACATGTCTTGGCACTAAGATGAGGCAACAAAAGAAATTGCTAGATAACAACAGAGAGCAAACTATGAGTATAGATACAATGTTTGTATACAGTGCCTAGTTACAGGAAGGTCTTATAGTCTCTCATTCATAAATGATGGACCTCAAAGTATCTTCACCTTTTGACACTGTTTCTGGTGAGAAATGCCACCTGCAGCAATTTCTGGGGCTCACAACAAAAGGTTCTAGTGATACACAAACATCTTAGACACAGTCTAGTTATCAGGACAGAAAATAGCTCTCAAAATCTTAGCACAAAATATCTGGACAAAGCCAAATGAATGGGGGGACAAAGCCCCCAAAATAGGTACAAATTTGAAATATTGCTTTTATAAACTTAGAAAGTTGGTAGAATAAAAGGTCTTATATTACCATACATTTTCTGAAGGATATAACGTTTGTAACTCAAATGCATGTCATTATTTAGTGAATTTAATCCTCACTGATTTGCCACAAAAATCCAGAAAATCACAAATTTGATAAGGTACAGACCTTGTGAACATCTGGACAGTTGAGAACTATTTTTTGAAAGGACACAAGAAGGGGCAATGTGTAATACTGAAACATACTGTGTTAAATAAGAAAAGGCAGTAAATTCTTCAAAATAAAAAATAAATAGTGTCCTGTAGGAAAATAACTGGACCACCCACAATGACATCCCGGAGTTTTTTTGTTGTCACTTTAGTTATACATTTGCACAACATGTGGTTTCACTTCTGAGACTGCAGTTGCGCCTGTCCAAAAGAGAATGTAATGATGGTGTCCAGTAGCCCACACATTCCTGTAAACCACTGGAATTCCATGAGGCTTCCACTTTCAGATACTTCTTCTATGCAAGCAAAACATTAGTCTCCAAGCCAACAGGAAGCTCATTTACGAGACTTCTCAAAAATATAACTGTAAGGGCGGCAGAGAGGAGTTTTTTTCTTCATCTCATGAAAGATGTGTACATCACATAAATATTACAGTGTTCTTTCTGTAGTTTCAGTTATAGCCCAGATGGCAGAACAGTAGTGTGAGACAGAATTAAAAAATAGTAGTAAAAGGTAAGCTAGAAAGTATGTGTGTGTGTGTGTGTGTGTGTGTGTGTGTGTGTGTGTGTGTGTGTGTGTGTTTACGTGTTAGACCAAGAACGCAGGCACATGCTTATACTTTCCCATGTGCATGCTTGCGCAGACACACACACACACACACACACACACACACATGCATACACGCACGCACACACACACACACACACACACACACACACACACACACACACACACACACACACACACACACACACACACACACACACACACATGCATACACACACGCACACACACACACACACACACACACACACACACACACACACACACACACACACACACTCTTGCTTTCCCTCTCCTTTTCTGAAGGAAAAAATACTTCCAAGACTTGAATACATCAGGGTTTAGTAATCTTCAGACAAAGTTTCATACTGCTCGAGTTTTTGATTTTTTATTTCAGATTAATCATATACACTGCCACTCAGTAATTCAGTAGTACAGGGTGTGAAGACAAAAGCACTGCTTTACCAGGAAGTACAGAAATCAGTCTTGTGCTCTTTCAGTATATCATCTGGCACATAATCTTACTCTCTCAACACATTGCAATTCATATGATTTACAGCAATATTGGCAACTCACGAGATCAGACATTCACAGCCCAAAAAACGAACAGAGACAGCTGTTGTAGCAGTCATAAGTGTGTACACCAAAGCTGTCTGTGCTTAAACTGCATGGATCTTGAAGCAACAAGATCAAAGCACAGGGATGTTGTGTGGTACATTTAAAAGGACAATACACAATGTAACTTTGCATGAGGATTTCACAGAGCCACTTGTGATACAAGGAGCAAACCTCAGCTGGTTTAAGTATCTGTGAACCAAATGGGGGTCCTACTGCATGGCTGTAGAAAAGAGGTGATGGCTATGGCATGGTCATATAGCTAGTCACAGCAAGGAGTCATACTAGTAGTGTAGGAGTGCATGCATCCACTTAGCAGTTGCAGTATCTGTTAACAACTAGTCTTTATTATTTACGTAAGTTTGTTTACCCAGCTAGTACACAGACCACAATAGACTATTTGCAGCTGCAGCTTGGGTGAAGTACTTCACAAAATGAAAAAAGGAACTGATTCAGAGATTTATCACAGAAGGTACAATGTCCATCTGACAATTGAAACAAAGAGCAGATATTATAAATAGAGGAGAAAAACAACTGTGGATTAATTTTAGAGGCAAAAATCGGTGGTAAGCAGCAGGTGAAAAGAGAGAGTGGAAGTACAAGTGATGTAAATGAAGGCGGAGTTAGGTGATATGTCAACTTAATAACAAAGTCCCCTACTTACATGCCCTGTTAGACATTCACAACTTTGATATTCTGTGCCTCTCAGAAACTTGGCTAAAGCCTGCCACCAAAGACACTGAGATTATACCCCAAGGCTACAACATATATAGGTTTGATCGTTCTAAACGTAAAGGTGGTGGAGGGGCAATTCTATTTAAGAACCATCTTAGCATCTCCACCCTTCCAGCCTGTCCAACCCAGGATGTTAAAGCTGAAGCCATCATCGCTAAACTTCAATTAAATGCTCACAAAGCTCTTTACATAATCTGCATGTACATACCACCAGGCAACAATATACCCATCTTAGAAGACTTCCTCAGCTGGGTTTCCACTAACTACCCCCAAGAAACTATAATTCTGGGTGACTTTAATATAGACTGGAATACTGTTAATATGGATAATCCCTCCTGTCATATAAACTTACATGGTTTTACTCAATCCATTACCACTACAACGAGACTTAATAAACCCAGTAAGAAACAGAGTATCTTAGATTGGATACTTATAAACAAAGTCAAAGTCTCATACAAAGTAGGAACTTTGCCTGATGACCTCAGTGACCACTGTCTAACCTATATATCTAGAGAAAAGACTGACTATCAAAACCTCCCTAACACTAGAATAATACGTTCAACCAAACATTTTAAAAGTGACTTATTTCAAAATGATCTCAAAGCGTGCAACTGGAACCTCTTGAAATCACTTCCTCTTAATGAAGCAGTATCATTTTTTAATTCAACCTTCCTTTCCATTTTGGATAGACATGCCCCTGAACGTTCTATCAGAATGAAGTCTAATATAGCCCCATGGCTCTCAAAGGAAACAAAGAAATTAATTCACACTAAAAATAAAGCTTGGGCCAAATGGAAATACAATAGAATCAGTTCTGATTTTCTCCATTTTTGCCAACTTAGAAATCTTACAAAAAAAGCTATAATCTCTGACAAACAAAAATACTACTGTGAACTGCAAGAAACCCATTTAAATAAACCCAAACAATTCTGGACATCAATCAACAAACTCCTTAAACCTGGTACAGCTAAAACCCCCTCCCCCATAAATGCAGACCCAAATACCCTAACCAAACTGCTAACACTTTCAACTCTTTTTTCATAGAAACCATCCAATCTCTTGCTAGACAACTGAACACCAACAACTTTTACCCTCCAAATAATCCTGTTGATTCCACCCATAACTTCACTCTGCATCCTATCTCTACCTCTTTCATCTACAAACTTATTCTCAAACTGAAACCATGCACCCCCTCTGCTGACAAACTCCCCTCTCTGTTTCTTCAAAAGGCTGCCAAACAGATTGCATACCCCATATCTATTCTCATTAATAGGACTATCCAAGAGGGAACCATACCAGATATATGGAAATTCTCTCATATCATCCCCCTTCACAAAGGAGGTAACTCATTAGACTACACTAACTTTAGACCTATTGCTCTACTGTCACCTCTAGCTAAGATTATGGAAAAATGTATCCATCAGCAACTTGTACAGTATCTCTCTTTACACAACATAATAGCCAGTTGTCAACATGGCTTTAGACCCCACCATAGCACCTCCACTGCCCTCCTTTCCTTTGTTGATACCATCAACAACTATCGTAACTACAATCTTTTCACCTCTGCTCTATTCATTGACCTCTCCAAAGCTTTTGACATGGTGAACCATTCTTCCCTTATTAACATCCTTGAATCCCTCTCATTTGATAACCTGGCTTTAAAATGGTTTACTTCCTATCTTAGCAACAGACATCAAGCCGTTCGTTGGGACAATCACATTTCTTCCTTATTGCCTGTCTCTATTGGAGTCCCACAGGGCTCCATTCTAGGCCCTCTTCTCTTCTCCCTTTACATAAACGATCTCAACACTGTAATCCCTCAAGCTACCTGCATCCAATATGCTGACGCCTCCACTATTATCTGTTCAGCATCTACCTCTTCAGAACTACTGTCTCTAACTCAAACTACTTTCAACACTGTAGAAAATTGGTTTACTAGACGGTACCTCCTCCTCAATGCTAAAAAAAACAAACTTCTCCTTTTTACTCCTACCACTCGAGCCTCCCCATTAAACTTCAACATCCTATCTAATGACACCACTGTCATCTCCCTGACACAACAACTAAACTGCTAGGAATAACCATTGACAACAATCTCACTTTTGATCAACATATCAAAAACATCATCAAAACTGTTAACAAAAATAGGATCATTATACCGCATTAAACCATTTCTTACACCTGCTTCTAGAGCAACTATCGCCCACTCCCATCTGATATCTACTCTCTTTTACGCCTCACCTATTTTCACTAACCTTAAAAAGACTAACCTAAATAAACTAGCAACTTGCTACAATAGTATTGCCGCTTTGCTACTAGTAACCCTTTTAGAACACATCACTGTCATAACCTAAAACTCCTAGGCTGGCTTGAGCTACAAAACTGCATTATGATCTCACAACTTACCATTGCCCACAAGATACTTTACCAACCTGACAACACCCCTATACTTTCTCAACTTTTAATCCCTATAATAATCTTACCTCCCTTCGATCTTCTGCTAAACTCATGACCAAATCTGTAAAATCCTATAACTTAGCTGGTGACTCTCTATTCACCAATACTGTAGGTAGGACATGGAATCAGCTACCCTCTGATATCACTCTAATCCCTCCTTACTACTCTTCAAACAAAAATCAAACTGCACTTCCAAAATCACTGGCTTTGCTCCTGTAGGACTCCTGACTAAGCTTCTTCATTCCCCTTCTCTACCATAACTTTTCTCTGTTTTTACTAACCAGAAATACACATTCTTCTCTTCACCCTCTTGCTCTCCTCTCATGCTCTGTCCCACTTCACCTTTTCTCTACCCTCTCCTCTTTTCCATCTCCTTCTCCTCTCCTTACTAGACCTTTGTATCTCACTCTTCTCCTCCCTTGCACTTCTTCTTTACCTCTTCATATGTCCTGTATTAATTCTTTTTTACCAACAGTTTATCAAAAATTTGCTAATCCTTAGCTTTTTTATTTGTGACGCTTCAAATGACCTAGTATACTTTTTATTAGCATGCCTTAGCTATTTGTTGTTGTTGTTGTTATTTGTTATTGTGACTCTTATTACAAAAGGTATATCCTTACTGTACTTTTATTATATGTCTCATTGTAATTGATTTATGTGAGGAGCTTTTCTCCCCGGGCCTCTACTGAAAATGGACATATATCCAGTTAGACTAGCCCGGTTAACAAATGTAAAATAAATAAATAAATAAAATAAAATAAATAAAATGTCCACTGGAAAAGCATTTGCAGTCAGATATTTCATGGAGGTGTCTGTTGAGTTGTGCTCTTAAATTGGGACTAGAAAAGATGTATTTTAGATGAGAGGAGAAAGGATTGCCAGAGTTTGGGAGCAAGAATAGAGAAGGAGTGGTCAGTATGGTGCTGTTTGGATGGGAGGACTCTGGAGCGAAGAAGTCAAATGGGAGTGGCTGTGATGGTTGTAGGTTGAGGTTTTATTATGGATATTGGAAGCAAGAGGCAAGGGATGTACAATGTGGATAAAGTACTTTGAAAACTAGAGATCCTAGCAGGAGCTCAACTATGTAGCTTTGCGGAGAGGGTGGGTGGGTGGTGCAGTGGTGTTCCAGGTGGTAGAGTTGATGAATTGGCAGATTTTATTTTCAATGGTCTGTAGAGTGGATGAGTTTTTTTTTTTTTTAAAGAGGCTGTGGGTATGATGAGAAGCCTGTATTTGAGTTAAGCCAGTTGGCCTCCTTTGCTTATTGCAGCTCTTACTGGCTGAGAGAAATGGAGATATTTTCCAGGACCAGAATAAAAGAGATTTGGTCTTTTCACTTATATTTTCAAAAAGGTTATGGAAATTAACTGACTGATCCAGCCATAAGTCTAGGTATTTAAAGGATATGGCAGTTTTTATTAGCGTAGCATGGAGATCTGCAATGTTACAATTGTTAGTGTTTTTTTTTATTTTTTTTTTTTTATTTTGTGACTGCTAAATATCTTTTTTGAAGGAGTTTAATAGTAGCTTATGGGTTTTATCTATCTATTACAGGAGAGGAGATGAG
>NC_056748.1:890328004-890390504 GCF_019279795.1 Protopterus annectens
CATGCCATATTCCATACTACTGCCAAGATAAAATAGGAATTTACCATGAAGGAAAATTGTATCATGGCAATCGAGTGCCTTCAAGTCTTTGCTCCACTTAGGATTGGGAGTGGCGAATTCTCAGTCGATGCGCACTGTGTTTCCTAGTCCTCAGTTATGTTGCAGAAAGTCTGTGGTCACATTTCCCAGCTTTATAGCAAGACCAACATTCTTTTAATTTGACTTGTGAACAGATTAACTTCACATAAAACTTTGCAGCTCACTTCAAACGACATGTAAACATTCCTTGTAATACCCATCAGGGGCAAGCTTATCTGTCCTTTCCCAGGCACATGCGCTTTCATGTCTGGCACTGGGTATATTACAATAATCTGCCCATGCTGAATGTGGAATGACAGCACTCTACAGTAAAAGGAGATAAACGTATTTCACCATTGTGCAGTCATGCTCCAGGAGTTGTTTGAGAAGCATGTCCTTGAGAGAACTGAATCTGAAGGAATGTATCCAGCAGCCACTAAACGTATAGACTGTGTGACTGGAAAAATAGAGGTGTCATGTAAAAAGCACACATACTTTTCCATTGCTGAAAGTGTCCAGTAACTTGATACATGTTGGTGCTACAACTAGGTGCAAAGCCTTTTCAAACAGCTAGAGAGAAAAAGAGACTAAGTAATAATGCAACATATTAAATTAATGCCGCTTCACACAGGAAAATGAAACCCATTCAAGAAATGTCAGGTTGCATTCTGAAACAATGAAAAACAAAAACCTAGAGGACCACATCACCGTGCACAAATACCAGAAACATGCACACATGAAAACTCAAAACTGTAAACATTTTTTGCTGAACCCTGCACCCCAATGTATATGTGGGAGGCGGCAGGCCTTCTGCAGTTCCCTGTACTTTTATATAACAACTTTGCAGGTGCAAAGACACAAAGAAGGGAGGAATCTCACAAAGAAAACAAAGGTATAACTGCTGGCACACACATAGAAACTATAGTGTAAGTGATTTCAAATGGCAGTCATCCACCTTTTTGATCCTCTGCACATTTTGTGACTCAGACATTTGATATCCAGGCAATATGCACTCAGTGGCCTGCAGAGAAACCATTTTCAACAATAATCAAAGCGCTGCAAAGCATATATGATAAATCAACATTTTCTCCCATGTTTGATTATAAGAAAACAAATAAGTGAAAGATATTCAAATCACTTGTCTATTATACTTTCAGGCCAACAGTTCAGCTAACCTTCCGAACTTCACAAGATATTGATAACTTCTTAGATTCCTTTCAGCATAGTGTTGATCCATCAGACCTGATGATTAAGTTGGGGCTACCCTTTACCATCTCTGAATGAAGTAACAGAAACAGTCAATACATTGATATAAGCTAAGGCCCCAGGATCAGATAGCCTTATTTAAAGTGTTTACACAAAAAATAACTCCTTACTAGCACCAATTCTGGTTAATCTATACAACCATAGTTATAAGATTTATCATTAGATAATAATTATTGTTTTAACTTTCATTAATCCAGACATGCATTCCCTATAAAAATAAACCAAGGAACAACACAAGGTTGCCTGGTGTCTACCTTCTTATTTAGCCTTCTGTTCCTAGAGACTTCCTGAGCATCCCTTAATATGTGGTATCAGAACACATTATTTGGTGATGATATTGTAATGTAGCTTCACAGTCCATTAGTGAATTTGAAGTATCTATTGAACATAGTAAAGAATTAACATAAAGTGGCAAATTATAAACTTAATTTAAATAAAACAACATTATTCTCATTTCTTCATAGGTGAATACTAAGATAACTGCCCTGAAGAGCTATTTTAAGCTTAGCCAATAACCTGAGGTCAAAATCAAATCTTATACTTTATGTGTATGAGGCAAAGTCCTTAACCATTACTCCAAACCCACCCATTCTAGGAACCAGAATGGCATCCTTAATGCCTTGCTATCTAAACAGACTATTAACTCTCTAAGTGAACTTAACTGTCTAGGTGTTAATTGTCTGATTTAAATTCCTCCTTTAGTGCTTAAACTGATGACACCATGTCAATGATAGAGACATAACTGGAGAGAAGGCAAAATTAAACTTTACCATATTAGCCAGATCTTCCATTTAAAAAATTAATATATTTTCAAATGTACTTTGCATTTACAACAACAATAGGTCTTGAGCTCCATCAAACCTTGGAAAAATAAATAAAAAAATAAAAGAAAAACAAAGTTAGTGATTTATCCTCTTTCTTATGGAATGACAAATGCATTCACCTTTGTTTAAAGAAACTGTCAGGTTGTAATCAAAAATCGTCTTCTCCCAGTTAGGGGTCGCCACAGCACATCACCTGTCTGCTCATGATTGGCCGTGGAATTTTTTACAGCATCAAGTTACCAGCCCAGTGCCCAACCTTCCACAGAAGGCACACACACACACATGCCTAGGGCCAATTTAGAGTGTCCAATCCACTTACAGCATGTCTTTGGGATGAAAATTGAGCACCCAGAGGAAACCCACACACCCACAGGGAGGACATGCAGACTCCGCTCAGAAGGCACCCCAGCCAGGGATCAAACCAGAGAACCTCTTGCTGTGAAGTGACGACACTAATCACTGCACCACTGTGGCCATCCTGGCTGTAATAGAAAATAATGCTTATAAATCTATACTTTGAAGCTCTAATATAGTGTTTCCTATCTGATAAAGCTCTTTAAAATACAACGGCACCTGGAACTTGCATTGAGGATGAATACTTTAGATACCTTACTAAGATCAACTGTATCCGAATTAAGTATTAATACACTGGCACTGCCTCTTCTCACCAAAAAAAAGTTAAACTTATAAATCCTTGTCTAAAACTATTAGGCATGTAATAGCTGATACTCAGAAACTTTTCCAAAGCCTATACTTTTCCTTTGAATTTAACTTGCATCAGTCTAGTGTAAGTAATTCCAAAACTGTAATTTATTTCTTTCCCAGAAAGACTTCCTGGAGCTTTTTACATGCCCTTAAGAATCAGTGGTTTGCATTAATTTTAGCATTAGCTAAGATAGGGGGGGGGGCAAAAGCATAGAACATGGGAGGGGGGGCAAAACCATACTCCATCTGTAAAATTAAGTGAGTCAGAATTGCCCTTACAAGATTCATATCAGTGACATATTGTTCCTGCAAGATTAACACCTGTAATATCTATTAATAAAGACAACATTTTTATCATAAGGTTATAGCTTTCTTATTCTCACAGAAAAACATGCCTTGTTATTTATTTATTTATTTATAACTCAGCTGTAAGTCCTATTTCCTATTCCCATACTGAGTTTTCATTTATTTTGCTGATAAATTAACCACATTTGGGATTGATCTAGTTTGTTCTAAATTGTACAGTAGATCTTATACATTTATCCCATTTCCAAATATTCTTATCAACAGTTTATGATTATACACAGATATCATAATCCAGTGAAACTTACTGCTACTGGCGTTCCAACTCAATCATCAGTCCCTTTTCCTCAGATAAAAGTATAGATACTTTGCACTTATTATTTTAAGAATGGTCTACATTTAAACATATCTGTTTTGTTCTTCATAATACATTAAATCATATGGAAATCTTAAAAAAACTGACTTGAACTGGTAAAATTTTATCCTGAATGTACCTACAGCCAAACTAAAGAATGAGGACAATATGATAATTTGGTTCCTCTCAGCTTGGTCAGATTTTTTTCCCTCATGAAATACTGAATGAAAAGAGCGGATGCATCTTTAGAAAGATGGAGCACCTTCATGCAACAGTCTGTAACTTTATGGAGATTTGCACAACAATTCCACAAGATTATGGAGAAATTCCCAGCCTTTTAGAAAAAGATAGCTATGATAGGTACAGTTTTGACAACTGTCACAATAAACTTTCCCCAGTGAATTTTGTTTGATGAAAATCTCCCCCTTCAAAACCATCAGACAATACTGAATTGGTCATTACAATGTTATTTCACTAACCATATAGGCTGTTTTTCAAAGATTGAATTAATTTGTTAACAAAGTAACTCCTCTGAACAATGTGTTCCTTTTTAGGTGTGACTTGGCAAAGATGTCTTGCTAAGTGACTTACTCAGAGTCAGGCAGTAGGCAAAATGATGAAATCAAACACTGTACCCCTGACTTATGGAAGCAGCTTATTAACATATCACAGCCTCAGTTCCCTGCACTAACTGCCAAACTAATCATTCAATTTTGCATGACATGCCTATATATCATTTTCTGTATATTTCTTTCATTGATTTTTTTTAATAAGCTATATTTGTTTGCTTAAAAAAGTAATAGAGCAGCAAAAAGTAAAGTTGCCAAAAATTCCATGTGCTCCATGAGTCTGATACAGAGCACTTAAACTGGTACAAAAACTGTTTGCTCTACATGCACGATATTAAGTTACTCAGTGAATACAGAACTGAATGTTCCAAATGCAAGGGATCAAAGGCTGTGCACTTAGAATGCAGAACTGATGAACTAGTGAAGCAATCATAATGCAACAGCACTCAACAATAATCAAAGAAGATGGCAGCAGGCCGAAGTCTCAGGATGAGGCTACTACCATAATCAGAATGTTCATGATTTCAGAAGTCCATCCTGACATCCTGAATGTAAAGTCAAGTTTTCAGATAGCAACAGAGCAAGAAAAAAATGGGAAAGTGTTATCTAAACACACAAACTGTACTACATCTGACGTACGCAATGCAAAAAAACAAGAAATCAGTTGTCAATGCCTTACTGGTAAACAATGCCCAGATAGAAAAGAGAAGTACTTTGTGTGCAGCAAATCAAAACAAACAAAAACTGAGACTAACACCAAGCCAATGTAAATGTGCTCAGTCAATGAATGCACAGTAGAAAGGCAATGCATAAATCACCTGATGACAATGAAAACTTAAATTTTGCCTATGATATAAATAGGATGTGCCAAAGGGACAGGTACGTATCCCAGATACTACCCCTTCTTTGGGACAGATTCCCCATCCACGTGAAGCAGAGTTCTTCCCTAACCCAATTCAAGTGTAACTTGCACTATTGGATGGGGAACAAGAAATTTATCACTGGTTTGGCACCTATGTCTGTAATGGACACAGGCAGCTTATAAATGGTTCATCTCCCAGGCCCCTGCTTATAAATGTTTCATCTCCCAAGCCCCTGCTTACAATTGACAAGGGTACCAGAACTTGTCAGAAATTTGGGATACATGACTAGGCTTAAAAAGTCCCTTGTGGTCATTAGCCTAGTACACATCACTGAACCTATGAACCTATAAGCACACTTAAAAGAAAAAAAGAAGTTGAGCTGCAAGGTACAAGTCAGAACATTTCTAGTCTTGACTGAGAACTGAAAATGTCACTGATGTGCCCAAGAGGGAAAAAAGAATTATGCAGGGTATAAGACCAAAATACTGTTATTTTTGAAATGACAAAACACATTAGTGGTGTTCTCAGGAAACAGCAAAAAATGGCATGCAGAGTAAAAAAAGAAAAGGCTGCCATTCTTGAACTGACTGCCAGGGTAAGAAACTATAGAATAAGTGCATAATTCAAAGCAGATTTGATGAGTCTGACAAATCTTGCAGAGGATTAAGGCCTTGAGCTGCTGACACATTAATTCCTGTGGTGCAGGCTATGATTCCCTCATTTGCCTACTGTGTGACTTTAAACAAATCACTTCATCTGACAGTGCTTGGCCTAATTGGGAATTTCGGCTAGGCTCCTTAATGGTTTCCTTGACTGCATGTCTAGTGACAAGCTATGGACATAGTTTCCTGTAAGCAAGGAGTCTATACAGCACTAATAAATACAAATTTCTAGGAAGCAAAGCATAAATTAAAAGGACATCTTATTCTGGATACCAAAGATGTTCAAGTAATGCATAACATGACACCAGTAATAAGAGGGGAGATGTAAACCTAAAATGTGTTATTATTCTGAACTACAGAAGGTCTTAAATAGTGTAGGATATACAGTTAACCACTGGTCTGCAGTAATCAGTGATATTGAGTAACCCTTTGATGGTTTAACAGATCAAGCACAGAAGATACATGCAAATGATGGAATGGTAACTACAGTGATGGGAGGTGAGGTAGTGTAGGCTTCTGGACCACATGTTATGGTATCTACTTAGAAGGTACAGTACTATTAGGAAGTATAGTCATGGTAACTGCTGCTACTCTGATACAGACTGACTCTGAAATGGATTCTACCATGTTATTAGCAAAGATTGGAGACATAACTACTGTAATCCTCACATCTACGATACAATAAAAGGATGGCAAATAATTGGAATCCACAATCCTAAAAGAAGTTAGAAACAGATGGATTCTTATAATGTCATCAGTAAAAGATGGTATGGAGCAGGTTGGGATCAAACCACTGCATAGAATCATTGTTAAAAAAACAGAAACAACAAAAACTGTGCAAGAGAACAAAAGGGAGGACAGTCTATTGTAATATCTCTACAGGGCAAATAGTCAATACGCATTCATATATCTGTCTATCTATCTATCCATCCATCTATCTATCTATCTATCTATCTATCTATCTATATGGATAGATATATGGGTTTACATAAAAACAGTGAAACTACCCAATGTTGACATCCCTAATGTTAACAACAAAAGGTCGAGAAGAACAACACTGACACATCAGTCACTACACATACGCTGTGGTTTAATCTTGGAACATTACATTTTAAAATATTAAATAAATTAAAAACATTGTTTTGTTTTGTAGAGGGCTGGGTCCCTTATACTCTATGCTAATTTTATATTGTAACTCCAAGTTGGCTTAGTACCATGGAAAGGGCATATTACCCAACCCAGATATTGTAGAGATCTTGTACACCTGTCAAGCATCTGTGTAGTTGACCAAATTGTCATTCAACCATGTATAGTTATAGATACACTGATATATATATATATATATATATATATATATATATATATATATATATATATGTAGATATATAAAATACACACACACATGCACAGACACACGGATGGATGAATGCATAGATTTATACATGCACACAAAATCTCACAGACCTATATGCGTGTTAAGTACACACATACAAAATCAAACTCATATGTAAAAAGTAAAGTGAAATGCAGAAATCATCCTTAATGTATTATTCAGGAAGCTGTATGCATTTTTAACAATGAATGGGACAGAGTAACAGAAGATGAAGTGGCATTATCACACAAACTTGTCGTACTAAGAAAACAAAATAAATTAATTAATGCTAGTTAGGAGACATTAGAGCCTTTTAAACTCAAGTTGCTGTCCTCCTCTTTTCTGTGATTAGTATTAAATCAATTTGATTAAAGCTTAGATCCCCATCCTACAGGACTTTACACAAAATCATATTGCCCAACATTCTTTTGTATTTCTACCACCAAGTAAAAGCTTCAGTAAGACATCTCTTACTAAATTGTTAATAAAACATTCTATGTTTCTCAATCATAAGCAGTTTAGAGCCTTTAAAGTAAGTTTTATTCTCCCCAATGATGTATTTGCCAATGAGGATGATATCTCAGCAGTTTATTTAAACTCAACCCACTCTCTGGCTTTATTAACCCAGAGTGAGGAGGCATGCTGTCCACAACTGGCTAATTGGTTGGTTGAACCCCTCCCCCTATTGCTCATTTGGGGTTGTTGTTTTGGATCCTTCCTTTTTTCATCCCCTGGTATTCCTTGTTCACTCAGTCAGTATTCATGATAAGGAGTCAGTGAAATACAACACTGAGCTGGAGTAACTGGACATGTAGAACAAAAAGCACACACTCCTGCCAAAGGTAGCTGACATACACAGTAAAATTCTAATGTAGAAAAACAAAATGTGAGCACACCAACAAAGCTGAACAGGACAAATAAAGCGTTAGTCTTCCAAGTTGTAATGCATCAGTTTTATTGTAAAAGGATGAGTGCTTTCGCGGGGTTACCGCTTCTTCGGATCCACATAAAATGACAGTTAAAAACAGACAATTTATACAAGTTAAAATCACGTTACTTTAAAATAACAGATCAGATTCAGCTTCTTTTAATTAGTGCTGGCTTTAAAGTACACTAGCATTAAGCCCTGGATCTCTATGGGCTTGCAGTGCTATTATCCATTTAACCTCCAGATTCTCTAAATAGTCATTCACATCTCCTCTCCTCATACCAAGTCTGACCTGTTGTAGAACTCTAAAATGAAAAACATTCTGACTGTTTTGCCTGTATGTGCTGCCAAAGCATTGGTATGTACATTATTCCTTTTATTGCTAGCGTGTTCCAAGATACTTTCCTTAAGCTTACGCATTGTTTTTCCTACATAAAAACCTTGACACTGTGTGCAGGTTGCTAGATATACTAAGCAATTACTGTTACAGGTAGCAGACAATCTTGGAACAAACTCCCTTCTTGTCTTGGGATGAATAAACAGTTGTGCTTTTACAATAAATATGCATGCTTTGCATTTCCCACAGGGAAGGGTTCCTGTTCCTTGTGCGGATTCCATCCCTCAACACATGGGACCATAGCATAACATCCTCTTCAAACTCATATTGTTCCTAAAAATAAAAGTAGAATCATGTCCAACCATCTTGTTTATTCCATCATCCGCTAACAAGATGGGCCAATTTTTTCTAATAATGTCACAAAACTCATAGATGTTATTAGAGTAGGTGAAAAGCACCTTAGGATATCTGGTGGTAAACTTAGTGTTGCCATGTGATTTACTATGATTCCTATGTTTGTTTGAAAAATATGGGGCCCCTTTGTCACTCCTATGCAGCTCTATCTCTCTATGGACATTGTCAGCCTATCACGGTAACCTTTATTCGAAAGATCATGTAGAAAGGCATCAAGTGACTTGGTCAGGTCCATGTTGTTGGTATTAAGACAGGAGAGTCTCAAAGACTGTCCTTTCACTATATTTGGAAAGATATGTGTGGGATGCATGCTGGATTTATGTAGTATGCTGTTTTTCCAGCAAGGATTCTTAAAGGATTTGGTAGCCTACCAGCATCATTCTTATATAACATAACATCCAGAAAGTCTATACTGGTCGGAGACCATTGCATAACAAATCTGAGATAGCTGGTGGTAATTTCAAGATATACGATAAAATCCTTCAACTGTACGTCACTTCCCTTCCACAACAGAAGGATATCATTTACAAATTTGCCAAAATATATCACATTCTCTTTATATACATTGTTATTCCATGCACAGTCTTCCTCACATTGTGCCAATACCAAGTTGGTATACGTGTTGGCACATGGGGTGCCCATGGCTACCCCTTGTTTCTGCAAGAAGTAGCTTTTGCCAAAAAGGAATATGTTATGGCTCAAAATATGTTCTAAAAATGCACAAATCACAGTTGTGGTATTGTGATTGTATTGCCTATGATGTGTCATATATAGTCTAAATGAATCTATCCTCTCTGTGTTTGGGATTACTGTAAGCAAAGTTTTGATATCAAGTGTGACTAACAGTACTTTAGATAAATCCATGTCTTTTACTTTATCAAACAAAGTCGATAAACAATGTTGTGTGTCCTTCAAAACTAATGGAGCTTCCACAAGTAAAGGTTTCAACATATTTCCTACATACTGTGACAAGGGCTCAGTGGCCCAGACTTGACCTGAGACTATGGGGTGCATAGGGGGTTTTGTTAATATTTTATGAATTTTTGGCAGACCATTGAGAGTGGGTATTAAAGGATATTTCACCATGAAAAACTCACACAAACCCAAATCTATCAAGCCATACATTAACAATTCATACAGTACATCCCTGATAGTGTAAAAGTTTCTGTCAATGACATGTTCATTTATTTTAATATAGGTATCTGTATCCATAAGCATTTCATTCAACTAACATGTATAATCAGTTCTACTGAGAATAACAACCTTTATCAGCTGGTCTAATACTAATATTGTCAGACATCTGCAGTTGTCTCAAGGCTTCACTCTCTGCTGCACTTAAATTAGAGAAATTAGAGAAATGGCTTTTAGTATTGCAAGATGTGTTATACATGTCTAATTCACATACTTTAATAAATGCTTCTAGTGTGTTAGATACAGGTGGATTGTATGTACTGCGTTTACGACATGAAGCAGTATTGGTACTTACAATTGAAGCATTAGACTCACCATACAGGCATTTAAGTATAACATCCCTTGCAAATAAAACTGATACGCTACAACTTGGAAGAATAACGCTTTATTTGTCTCTGTTCAGCTTTGTTGTGTAACTGGACATGCTTGGCCAAGGCAATACTGTTGGGATGACACTTGGTTTACAGGTTGGAGAAATGAATCGGTGAGGATGATCAGTCAAGCTGTCAAGTTTGGAGCTGTCTGGCAGTCTGAGCCCTCCGAGGTAGGTTATCACTGTTTGTTAACATGCTTGGTTGCTGTTATTTATTTTGGTTTCAGATGTTGTAAGTTTATGATGTTATGTAATGAACTAGTCACCATATCTCCAATGTGCACTGCATCTTATGTGGGTGAAAGGGCAATGGGACAAAACACAGTTTCATCCTACAAAATGTTTTGTTTTACTTTATGATAAACTTGAATTTAGACATCATATATTAATACTTCAATTAGGAAAAACAAGGTTTTCTGTAAGAGTTTTAACTTTTATTCATAGTTTCTTAGCTCCTAGAACTAACATATACTTTTCCTTATGTAAGCACACCAGTATCAGAAGACAGCAAAATGTAAACATGACATAATCCATCCGCTCAATATCCAAGCTTGTGTTTTGAAAAAAAAGAAAGTAAACATGCTCAGGCCTACCTGAAGTTACATTTGTAGTAAAAGAAAATACTTGAAGGCAAAAAAAAAAAAAAAAATCAACATTTCGTAGTTATTCACACTCACCTCAAACCACTTGTATATTTTAAATATCAGTTAGCCTGCTAAAACCTACTTAGTATAAAGTATATTACATTATTCATAAAGATGTGACAAGCCTTTGCTTTCATTTAATTTGATGGTACTACCTCTTCTGTCTTATTGAACTGCCAGTAATGTCTTGAAGTAAAAACAGTGCATCCTGTCATCTTTTGCAATATTATCTACATATTTACTTACTATGTACTTAAAAGTTTTCCTTATGTTTGTCACACAAAGTAAAACATGGACTTCCTGTCGCTGTTTAAGTGTAAAGTGGAACAGCCTGCAGCTAAATGAGCACAGCCAGATGAAGTATACCTCACCATTTGAGTTTTGTAAATGAGCACAGCCGGATGAAGTATACCTCACCATTTGAGTTTTGTAAATGAGCACAGCCGGATGAAGTATACCTCACCATTTGAGTTTTGTAAATGAGCACAGCCGGATGAAGTATACCTCACCATTTGAGTTTTGTAAATGAGCACAGCCGGATGAAGTATACCTCACCATTTGAGTTTTGTAAATGAGCACAGCCAGATGAAGTATACCTCACCATTTGAGTTTTGTAAATGAGCACAGCCGGATGAAGTATACCTCACCATTTGAGTTTTGTAAATGAGCACAGCTGGATGAAGTATACCTCACCATTTGAGTTTTGTAAATGAGCACAGCCGGATGAAGTATACCTCACCATTTGAGTTTTGTAAATGAGCACAGCCAGATGAAGTATACCTCACCATTTGAGTTTTGTAAATGAGCACAGCCAGATGAAGTATACCTCACCATTTGAGTTTTGTAAATGAGCACAGCCGGATGAAGTATACCTCACCATTTGAGTTTTGTAAATGAGCACAGCCGGATGAAGTATACCTCACCATTTGAGTTTTGTAAATGAGCACAGCCGGATGAAGTATACCTCACCATTTGAGTTTTGTAAATGAGCACAGCCAGATGAAGTATACCTCACCATTTGAGTTTTGTAAATGAGCACAGCCGGATGAAGTATACCTCACCATTTGAGTTTTGTAAATGAGCACAGCCGGATGAAGTATACCTCACCATTTGAGTTTTGTTGCCGAATTGTTTGTGCTGTTTCTACTGCACAACTAGTACTGATTCATGAGCTTTTGTACATTTTTTGTTTCTGTGTAGGTGTGCAAGCCTGTATTCAGGGTATATGGGTAATGGGATGTAGGGGGGCAAAGTCCCCCATTGGGTAATGCATTGAGATGAGCCCCTTGCAAAAAAACATGTTTGGCGTGTTTTACTATGAAACAATGGCAATCTGTGTCCATAGAATACTAAATTTGCACAGATGCAATTCAATGATTCAAAGCGGACCTATAAAATGCATATGCAAGTTGTCAGAAATACAGTCAGCATATACATTAAAATGTGAAAGAAAATAAAATGATTTCAGACATGAGCAGCTGTTTGACTGGTTATGCCAGCAACTTATTACTACTTCTAGTTAAAACTATTTTAAAGAATAATCATTTGGTATATGGGTAATGGGATGTAGGGGGGCAAAGTGGCATATTTATTCTATGGGATTTGATAATGCATCCAGTGTTATTTCTCATGCAATGGTTAATGGTAACATTTTTACAGTGAGTGAAGTGGCACAGTGGTGATGCAGAGATGCAGACAGTAAGGAAAGAACATAGAGGAATTACACATGCAGAATCTACAACAAACAGCCAAGTGACCATATACTGTCTGAAGAAAGGAACTAAGTGGATAACATCATTTTCAGTTCGAAATGCTGTGGGTAATTCAGACAGATGAAAGCAATGCTGATATGAGTGATAAATTAATGGAAAAGAGGATCTATCATAGTGTATGTTAGTAGATAACTGAGACTGTCTGCATCCATTTTCATTGAAACAAATGCTAAAAGATTGATTACAAAAGAAAATAAATTTAAATGATTAGTTCTTATAAACATATAGAAATATCAAAGTAGATTCCTTAATAAAATCTAGAATCATGCACAGCCACATAACATTACTTATGCTTCGTAATAGATTAATCGTTACTCATTTATAAGTGATGTCAGCTTGGCTTGAGCATGCATTATTATGCATTATTCTGTCTTAATGCAGGCCTTGCTTTACTGCCAAATAGACACAGAAGTTTCAACTAGTGTCAGCTACTTTTTTTTAAATTACTGTCTTCAATGAGCTCAAATCTTATCCAAAAAAGGTAACTGTACAAATCTTCTTCCAACAGAATGCTTTTACAAGACAACTTTATTTAATTCTGCACATGATCCCTCAGAAAGATGTAAGACATGATTTCAATCATTTTTCCATTTATTTTACCATTGTATAAGGAGCTAAGCTAACATTAGCAGTAAATTACACACCGTCTACCAGCTGTTTCACATGAGATTCTGAAACATATGTGCTGCGTTCATTAAGAAGCAGCATTTTATTTTTTCTGGGATGCATAATGCTTTTCTTGGCTTAATCCTACTTGTATTTTATTTTCAGTATGAGAGTTACTAGCCCAGTTTCAAATGCAGTACAAGCAGTAGTTGTACAAAGATAAATAATCTAACTCTCACTTTTTACAGCTTTACTCATATGGACCAGTTATACACTAACAGTGTATATGGCATTTTCCAAGGTCTCAGTTTTCATCTGATAATCTTACTTTTTCCTAACCTATAAGTGATCAGAGCCTTATCTGTATATGCCTACCTCTTTCCTCTGTTAATGCCATATCACATTTGTTGGGTTATCTGTATATGCCTGCCTCCTTCCTCTGTGATGGCCATACCACATTTGTTGGTTTTATACACAGATAGTCCATTAAGGATTACTGTAATGGTCTTTTAACATCTTACTTGTCTCATTTTCATGATCAATGTGTACTCAAAGATGCAACTTGCAAGTCTCAGGAAGTCATCCTCCATCCATTTGAATGTATTTTTTAGAGTGTTCAGTACTTTCCTAGCAGTTCAGAAGGATTTTGCAGAAACAAATTTTTCAAAAGCACATCTGTTGGCTTATAATAATAAAATAGAGTGAATGATTGTATGTGTGCTCTTACACTGACGTTGTTGTTGTGGAGAGGTCATGTGCTTTGCAATAAAGGAAGGAAGTGTGGGTTGTTCTCTTCTTCCAACTTTTGACCAGACTGATTGACTTCACGTGTGTTTATTTTTCCTCCATAAATGTATGTTTAATCCGGCTTTCCTGCCCTTAAGATGACAGCGCCAACAGGTTTTGGGCCCAGGAGAGAAGTAGGAAGCTGATGGCATAGACTATGTTTTGACAGAGATGAAAAAAATTATGAGTTGTGGGAGACAAAGTTTTTAGGCCACCTGCGCTTGCTAGGGCTGAAAGTCGCCATTTTATGAAATGTGCAGCAGGACGCAGAGGATGATAAAAATGAGGAGGAAGGCGACGCTGAGAAAAATGAGCAGGCATATGCAGAACTAATACAGCTCTTGGATGACAAAAGTTTGTCCCTCATCATGAGGGAAGCTGCAGAAGACGGTAGAGAAACACTTCAAATCCTGAGAGACCACTATGTTGGAAAAGAGAAACCATGGGTAATTAGCCTATACACCGAATTAACAAGCCTCCAAAAGGCTACCAGTAAAAGTGTCATGGACTACATTATTCGGGCTGAAATGGCCATTATGGCACTTAGAAATACTGGGGAGAAGCTCAGTGATGGATTACTAATTGCAATGATTCTGAAAGGATTGCCTGAAACTTTTAAACCATTTGCAGTCCACATCATGCAAGATCATGCTGAGCTTCGGTGAGTTCAAAACAAAGTTGAGAAGCTATGAACATACTAAGAAATGTAATGCCAATGTAAGTAATAATAATGTGATGAAAGTGAGTGGCTTTGGAGGAAGAGTAAAAATGGAGATTACATGCTATAGCTGCGGCCAAAAGGGAGGCAAGGCATGAGAATGCCAGAGAGAATATAAAAGACAGAGGCAGTGGTGTAGTTTGTGCAAAAACTCCAGCCACAAAGACAGCAACTGCAGTTGAAAGAAGAAAGATAATGTGAAACAAGCAACTGACACAGATGATCACACATTTGTCTTCAGAATGAATGAGCATCAGATCCGTGGATTAAAACTGAAAGGATTAATGGTGGACTCTGGCACCACGTCACACATAATTAACGACTTGGAAAAGTTTAAATACTTCGATGCAACTTTCCAACCGGAGGAGCACATTGTGGAATTGGCTGATGGGACTAGAACCTGTGGTGTTGCGCAGAAGAGAGGTGATGCAGAGGTATGGCTACTGAACACAGAGGGATGCAAAGTAAAGGTGATGATGACTCGGGAGTTGTACATCCTGACGTATCCACAAAGCATCTTTTCTGTTAAGACAGCAACGTCCAAAGGAGCCCTGATGAACTTTAAACAAGGACGGGACCAACTCACCTATAAAAACGGCACCAGGTTTGACATAATTGAGTATGATAGACTCTATTATTTAGACACATATGATGAAAACGATGGTGAGACACATTATGACATCTCAGAGCTGTCATGACATTCAAGCATGGCATAAGATCCTTGGTCACTATAACTATGAAGATGTGTCAGAATTAGAAAAGGTGGTAAAAGGAATCAAAATTAAATGTAAAGTTGAGAGATCTAACCTAGATTGTGAAACCTGTACGTAGGGGAAATTTGTCCAGAGCAGAAACAGAGAACCTGATGCAAGAGCAAAAACTGCGTTTCAGTTAGTCCATACTGATTTGGCTGGCCCTATTGAGCCAATAGCAAAAAGATGGCTTTAAGTACACTTTAGCATTTACTGATGACTACTCAGGTGTAATATTTGTCTACTTTCTGAATACCAAGGGTGACACAGTCAAAGCAACTGAAAAGTTCATTGCAGATTCAGCCCTTTACGGGAGGGTAAAGTGCATCAGATCAGATAATGGCAATGAGTTCATGTCAAAAGACTTTCAGCCACTACTGAGTAAAAATGCTATAAGACACAAAACATTAGCACCTTACTCACCCCATCAGAATGGGACAGCAGAGAGAAACTGGAGAACACTGTTGGAAATGGCAAGGTGTATGCTGATAGAGAGTGACCTACCTAAAGAATTGTGGACATATGCAGTAATGACTGCTGCTTTTATTCACAACAGATGTTATAACAGGCATGTGGGACAGACCCCATTCTTCATGCTAACAGGAAAGAAACCTGATCTTTCAAGGATGAGAGAATTTGGATCAGTGTGCTATGCATACAGACATACCCAAGCTCTGATAAGGGGATCTTTGTTGGATATGATAAAAACAGCCCATCATATCTGGTCTATTATCCAGACAAAGGAAGGGACCTTAAACACAGGTTAGTCAAGCTCATTACTAAGAATGTAGCTGAACATCAGATTCAGACAGACCTAGAAATGATGGATGAAGACTTTTATACAAGAAGAAGTGTGCATGTTAAGTCACAATCAAAAGCTGACAGTCAAATCACAAAAGAGATACAAGTGAATCACACAGAATCTACAATAGATGATGGAGACAAAACAATAAGACAGGAAGAGGAAAGACAGGATACACACTACTCCAAAAGAGAGAGAGGACCACCTACATACTTGAAGGACTATGAGTATAAAGTTGAAAACGACAATTATGTGACAGTTAATGTTGATTATTGTTACTGGCTAATATGCAACACACCACAGAGCTTTAAAGAGAGAATTTCAAAGCCAGATATATGGCTAAAGGTTACAGTCAAGTTGCTGATATAGACTACCATGAAACATTTGCACCAACTGCGAGTATGACATCTGTATGAAGCCTAATGCAGATGGCAGCTCAGTACGACTTAGAGTTGCACCAGATGGATGTGCAAACGGCCTATTTACATGCTCCTATTGACTGTGAGGTGTATATGGAGCAACCTGAAGGCTTTGAAAAGAAATCAAATAATGAAAAATTGGTTTGTAAACTGAATAAGTCATTGTATGGATTGAAACAATCAGGACGTAACTGGAACAGAATGTTGCACGACTATCTTTGTGAGAATGGCTTTGTCCAAAACCTGGCAGACCACTGTGTGTACACTAGACAGGCTGGAAATGAGAAAACGGTCCTAATTATATGGGTTGATGATGTCATTATTGCAGCTAGTGACAATGAATCACTGAACGATGTAAAAGAGATACTCAAAGCTAAATTTAAAATGAAAGATCTGGGAAAGCTAAGACATTTTCTAGGCATTGACTTTATTCAGAACAGTGGTAAAGTAAAGATGAACCAAAAGAGGTACATCACAAAAATTCTTGAGAGATTTGGTATGTCTAATTGTATGGTAAGAAGTACCCCTTCTGAACAAAAAACAAACTTTGAGTGTGACAGTGAATCTACCGACCCAAGAAACTATCGTGAGCTTGTGGGTAGTTTTATATATTTTATGACATGCACAAGACCTGATCTTATCTGGATTGTAAGTAAACTATCTCAATATTTGTCACAGCTGAGTGAATCTCATTTGACAATAGCCAAATGTGCTAAGGTACTTAAAAGGTACATTGGACAGGGAGCTGTGTTACAAGAAGAATGAAGAAAAATTTCAGCTTGTAGCATACAGTGATGCAGATTGGGCAACAGATCAAAATGATAGGCATAGTACAACAGGTTATTGTTTTAGCCTTAACAGAAATGGGTCTATTATTTCATGAAAATCAAAGAAACAACAAACTGTGGCTTTATCTGCATGTGAGGCACAGTACATGGCATTGGAAGAACAACACAGGAGAATTTGTACCTTGTGCAGTTACTGAGTGGAATGGATGGAGAGTGCAAATGTGTGCCAGTAATAATATTTGAGGACAGTCAAGGAGCAATCAGTTTGTCAAAGAATCCAATAAGTCATCAAAGATGTAAACATGTTGACATTAAGTATAATTTTGTTAGATCTGCACTTAATCATGACAAAATAAGCATTGAATATTGCCCAACAACAGACATGGTTGCAGATGTCTTTACCAAACCTGCTACAAAATTGAAGATTGAAAGGTTCATATATTATGTATTTGGAATGTGAAAAAAAAGGGGAAAACCTATGTAAAATATGTTCTTAAAATGTGTTTGTATACAGCGCAAGATCGAGTGCGGGTGTTGGCTTATAATAATAAAAGAGAGTGAATGATTGTATGTGTGCTCTTACACTGACGTCGTTGTTGTGGAGAGGTCATGTGATCATGTGCTTTGCAATAAAGGAAGGAAGTGGGGGTTGTTCTCTTATTCCAACTTTTGACCAGAAGGATTGACTTCACATGTGTTTATTTTTCCTTCGTAAATGTATGTTTAATCCAGCTTTCCTGCCCTTAGGATGACAGCGCCAACAACATCCTGCCCACTCCTTTTGGGTCATCACATGACTAGTATCTGGTTCTGCTGTAGTTGCATTGATCACTATGTTTTGACTTTTGTTTATACTCTTCCTTACTTTGTCTACCTGCATTGTTTATGGTATTTTAGTTTTTATAATACTGTTCCTCTTTCAGCTTAACTTACCATCAATACCTAACATATTCATGATTTTAATTAGTATTGTGTACCTCCTGGTAATAATGACAAGCTTTGTTAGACTTAACCAGCCTTTAAGGTTATCAACATCTATACTCATTCAGCGTCCTAATCAACTCAGCTCTGATTATTGTGGTAGTCACCATAAATGACTTTACAAAAACAGATGAAAATCAAGCAAATTTTGAATAAGAGAAAAAAAAAAAAACTAAAATAAATATATATTGACATGTACACAAAACAAACACTAGTAAGATACAGGTTTACCTGACATATTGCAGATTTTAGTACTAATAGTCTTTACAAATATGAAGGAAACATAATCTCTGAGTCATTTGTAAGGAGTTGTAGAGTAAAAATAAGGTAGATACTTCATTCTGTCTAAATCATTGAAACTTAACATTTCATAAACTGCATCAGTGTCTTCACATTTGGATTTAAGTATTTATAAGAGTTCGGGTGTTGAGTTACTACAGTACTTGATACATAACCTGCATACAAGTAGGCCTACATCATTATGTGAGAATCAGCTGTGAACCTGCATAACGGAGTGCACACACATGTGTATATATATATATATATATATATATATATATATATATATATATATATATATATATATCTATGAAAACTTGAAGCTTTTGAATGGAGATCATGGCATAGTGAGGATCAGGAAATTTACTGATTTCCTCAATGTAGTGTGATCTTGGAGTTTATATATATAATTTGCAGGGATTATGGGGGGTGCAGGGGGGCTTGTCCCCCTGCAAAACATAAAAAAGATAAATATTTTATGTGTGTGTATGTTTTTTTTTTTTTTGCTAATATTTGAGTTTTTGGAAATTCAGTCATATCACCTCATCAATATGAATTTCGAGTTTCTGAAAACTCAATCAACTTATATAGTTCCCTATCTTTTTATCTCTCTCTCTCTCTCTCTCTCTCCATATATATATGGGTGTGCTGTTTTTGTTGAAAGCGTATTTGGTTGACATATGTTTGGTTCACTGCATTTGGTCGACTAAACGGATCGTCTACAGGTGTGTGAGACTGGACAATTCTTGGAGGTGGGGAATATACTCTTTCCCTGATTTTGTGCAATCTCAGAGTTAGTAGATATAATTAGCAGGGTGTGAGGGTGCAGGATTTTTTTCTTTATTTGTTTTTAAGCATTGTAGTTCAGTTGTAGGTCAGTTATGAAATAATGTCCAAAATTTTGAATGATTGTGGCTTAGAGCATAAGGTTTTGGGGCTTACAAAATAGTTATGATAATTCATTTGAAATTGTTTTTATACATTTATACTTTTTTTTAGAGATAAGGTTAAAATGTGTAATGTGGTAAGACAAGGTTAAGTCACAAGTCCCTTGCTATTTGGATTGGTCATGAATGTAGTAGTGGTTGAATTTAAAGAGTTATTGCAAGATGACTAATGGAGGATTAATGAGGAAGTGATTGTACTAATCTTTTTTCATAGCCTGATAGCCTAATGTAGCACCAAGTATTACATTTAAATTGTTACAAAATATAGTAAAGAAGATCAAGCTAAGACTAACTAATGAAAATGTGAATGTGACTGCTATGATTCAATACAAAAATGGACAGACATTTTGGTAGAACAGTTTGCTGGTCAGTTAAGATGGTAAGGCAGGAAAGATATAGAATAAATAAAGAAAATGGCAAATCTGTGGAAGGGTCATAGTAAGTCATAGGTAAAGAATTTTGTATTAAATGGGTAATTTTAAGAAAAAACGGACACTATGTTTTTGTTTATCTGTTTACAGAAAAGAAGGATATATATAATATGCAGGTTCAGTGTTAATTAACCAAATTCAAATAAAATATTTTTTTATACCAAAGAAGAGATGGGGGTTTAAATATGCCTCAATCTGTTCTTATTGTTACATTTTTTACATTTGAGATATACTATAAAATTAATTGTTCATCAGGAAAATATATTGTGTCAACTTATATTCAGAATTATAATAACTTAATAGGAGAATTACAAAACAGAAATTTTAAAAAGAAAGAGAAATATATTTTTAATACGAATATTACAGGAATGTTAGTCCGAGGAAAGACTGTATCAAAACATATTAGGAAAAAAGGAAAATATGGTACAATAACATATTGCCAAAATATTATGAATTAGGAAAGTTAGTATATTTTAAGGGAAAGTGTTCATGGAAGTCTATTATGCAGGACAAGAAGTACCTTATAAGAGTCAAGAATCTGAAAATGGGTGGGGGGGGCAGAGCCTAGATGGCCAACTGGAAGCAGTGAATTTTGAGAGATCCATAAACTAGTATAATAATATAGGAAGTTGTTATTATTTTTAAGTTTAAAATGTCAGAAATCTATAGAGAAACTACTAAACTACATAAATATCAATTTTGGTGGAGATATACAAAAATTTTCCTGTGAAGTAACTTGGAGATATATTGAGTCGCTAAATATGAACAACTCAAGGAATTCTCATCCAGATGCTGCTTTGAAAAATAACTGCAGTTGATGACATCTACCTTACATGAACTATCTTTGAAGATGGATGGCTTTAAAAATAACTTAGAAAACTTCAAATTAAATTCTAAAAACAGACTGATGTTCTTAAGGAACTATTACAGCAACACCATACAAAAATAACAAATATAGAGTTTTCTCTAAATGACATTGAAGGGAGACTCAAAGAGGAAGAATTCCAAATAGAATTTCTGCTTGAACAGAATACATGACTGTTTAACAAAACAGATGACTTAGAAAACAGGGAAAGGAGAAACAACATAAGGATCTTTGGTCTGCCTGAAAACACTGAAGGAGATGACATTATTTCATTCTTAACAACTTGGATTCCTGAATGTTTAGACTTGAAGGAGGGACTTTCATTTGGAACTGAAAGGGTGCATAGAGCACGGAGGAAACCTGCTTCTAACTCAACAAATACTTTACCTAGATCCATAGTTGAGAAATTTCTTTCATTTTTGGACAAGGAACTCATGTTAAAATCTGCTTGAAGTAAATCACCCTTAAAATACAATCAAAGCCTGATAAGGTTTGACAATGATTATTCTTCCAGAATACTAGAACAAAGGAAAAAAAGTCTGGCCAATAATAAAACTGCTGAAACAAAACAACATGAAAAGCACAGCTGGCCTTTCCAGCCAAGATAGAAGTACTTTTTGCCAATAAGATGAAAACCTTAAATGACTTAGAAGAAACTACTATAGTCATCAAAAACAACAACATAGTGTGTATCCCAGAAGAAATGGAATGGATTGCCTCTACTGTTAAAAGAATAAAAGAAACAAATCCATGGACTGATGCTAGAAAGAAGAAACAAACAAAAAAAAAAAAACTGATTCCAAGATAGCTGTCCCAAAAAAAATAACTCTTACAACTACATCTCTCAAAGTATCAACTGATATTGTATGTTACTTGTTATCTGTTTTTATTGAAAAAAATGAGGGTTTCTTAGACAAGAGATAAAAAGTAATCATTTATTCAGAACGTTCAACGAGTCCAATAATTTTTCACAAACAAAGGTAGGTCAAGACGGGTTACTATTTACATTATATATAAGCCAAACAAAGCAACATATAATACAGACATAGAAGTTTCTATTCCCCTACTTGAACTCAATGAATACTTATCCTGTTCATTTTTCACTGATTTTACTTATAATAATTTAAGCAATTAATTAACTAATTCAGCAAGGTACCATTCATCAGAGTTCCGACTCAAATGTGACAAATTAACATCATATATAATAGCAGTAATAGTAGAGTGTTTTGAAAAAAAAATGCTGTCATGGAGACTAATGCATTCTTCAGTTAAAGCATGATTTAGAAATGTCAAATGTCATCATTATTCTTTCTAAATATAGTTAATATCAATTATGGCAGGTATCACAGCTATCACTGCTTTTTGATCAATCCTGATATGGTGTGCGTTGATGCAGCTGTGTCTGGTAGCCAGTACAAATGTCATTATTATTCTGTCTAAACATAGTTAATATCAATTATGGCAGGTATCATAGCTTCAAGTGATGTTTGATTAAGCCTGACATGGTGTGTGTGGGTGCAGCCGTGTTTGGCAGATGTATGTTGCCGTTTTCATCTCTGGGAAGCTGTGGGTTGCGACTTGTGATCAATGTTTACTGATGCTTGTATATTAGGAAGAGACATTTGGTGTTTTAGCCTGGATCCAGGGGAAGGGGGTGGATAAAACTGTGATTTGGGATACTTTGTCAGAGAATAGTTTGTTTATACATTTGCTGAGTGAGAGGTGGAAAGGCCAGAAGAATGTGTTATGTCTTGTTGTGGCGACTTGTTGGGAGTTCTTTTTTTTATCTGTTTGCTCTCCATTCTTTTCCTGGCTGCCGCCTCACTGAAAGGGAGGAAATTTAGTCTTGAAGTTGCAGTGAAGTGAAGCTTTGCTTCAGGTGCATCACGAGTCTCTGGTATGCAGTACACTGACACACTAACAAAAACAGACACTCCCAGGTTGCTATGGTAATGGAGACAGAGTGACGATAATGCTTAACAGTTCTGAGGAGCCTCAGAGATGATTCTTGGCAATTAAGTTTTTGGTTTTAAAAATATATATATATATAAAAGGGCTGTTTTAAACCACATGTACACATATTGATGGTTTCCCAACACTTCATTTAGCTCATTAAGTTGATTCTTGATAAAAAAAAATAATAAGCGTAATTTTATATTTAAAATGTATTTCGGTCCAAACACATTAAGGACTTACATAAGAGTGGAAGTCTGAGTTATTGTGAAAGACTAAGATCACTTGGTCTTGTGCAGTACCCTTTGTAGTGGTCTGGGAGGTGAGCTTGCTCAGACGTGTTGGGCATATTGGGATAGCTGATTCTAGGGGTGTTTGGAGTTGCCGGGAAGTACTAGAGAGTCATCAGATTTCCTTCATGGAAATATCTGTGGGAATGGAAGGTGTGTTGAGTGGTTCACTGGCAGAATGGCCACTACATGGAACAGGATGGTAAAATGGAACAGGACAAATATTGGTTTGTATATTTTAAGAAAAGCCTGGAAACACACCACATGAGCTAGTGAATTGTACTCTGGTAAAACTGAATGGGCATTGTTTCCCATGCTTGAAGCACTGATATATGTGTATGTAATGATGGAAATATACTTATAACAAATAAGAAACTAGAAGGGTCTCATAATTTAAAGTCGATGGACTGTATACACATGCTTGGAAGGAGCTAATAAGAATAAGCATTACAGCCTGTGGTCTCTCAAATAACTAAGCAACAGCCAAAAAAAAAAAAAAACACACACACACACAATAGTTATGTAATGTATGATTTTAGTAAATCTAGACATAAAATATATAATCGTCATATAAGATGAAGCAGTCTGCTGAATTTAGATATTAAAGACAACATTTAATAACATGGGCTTGTGTATAATAACACTACTGTCTTGTCATAAATGACATACACTACATTGAACATCAAGGGGAAGCATGATGATTTTTTTATATAAGTAGCTATGCATAACAAGTCATGTAATTGCTTTAACTTGAATTTTACTTTTTGCAACCCATCTTCACCATATATAATACTTAAGTGGTTACCAAGGTAACTAATATTTTATATATGACATCAAACTGACAAAGTTGTTCAAGGGAAACAATAGAAGCCTGAACTAGGAATATCACATAATGTAACAATCATATTTTGAATAAATAGCATTAAATTGACAATAGACACTCAGTTTAATAACATGGACTTGTGTATAACATTACTGTTTTAACTTGTTATAAATGACATATACTGTATTGAACATCAAGGGTAAGCATGATAATTTTCTCATATAAGTAAATGTGCATAACAAGTCATATACTTGTTTTAACTTGAATTGTGGTGTTGTAACCCATCTTGACCATACATAACACTTAAGCTGTTACCAAGGTAACTAATATTTTATATATGACATCAAACTGACAAAGTTGTTCAAGGGAAACAATAGAAGCCTGAACTAGGAATGTCACAGAATGTAACAATCACATTCTGAACAAATAGTATAAAATTGACAGTAATCATTCAGTTTAATATTTCCTGATTATACAAAATAGAATGTTGCCATTTAAATCTAAAAACGTGAAGTATATGCCATAAAATGGCAATTTATGAATATGGATAGGGAACTTGTAATCATGAATCACAATAAGTGAATTTTTTGTTTTTAACCTATAATTTCACTCATTTTATAATACGAAATGAGAGCTATGAAAATCCTTATGTGTAGGAAATGGGAGGAAGAGGGATGCACTGATAATTAAAATGCACTAACTTTCATCAATGTTCATGTAAAACAAACTTGATGCTTTAAGTAAGTTAGCAAGAAACAAAGTGATTACTTAAATGCTGGCAAACAATGAAATATAACTTCTGATATATCCAATAAAATAAATTGTATTATAAACATTAGATATAAATATTATTACCATCTATTTATATTAAGTAATATGTTTTGAATGACTTCATCTATAGGGGTGAATATGTTAAATAACTGTGTGCTATAATCTTTTACTGAGGTTTTATATATAATATATCCTACTTTACTATGACTGAATTGTTTGTCATTTATCTTTCATGTAAATATTAATTGCTTATACAATAACTAGACATTTATATTGTATTACAGTTCTGTCTAATCTACAATAGGACTACAGCTGTTCAAAATAATATCAATATTGCTTATTCCTATTACAAATATTCTCCATATGATAATTCAGTTTACGGAGCTCAGACATTCTGGATTGTCAAGGTATGAGTGATAATCTGATGGACTTAGGTTTATCCATCATATTAGGAATGGTTTTCATTCCATGGCTAGTGCGGATCTTAGTTTTGTTAACATTTTTAATTTAAATTTGTTATTTCATAAAAACATTTTTAGTATGCCTGACCAAAACATTACTTTATTGGTAAACACTCAAAGTATAAAACTGATAATTTCCTTTAAAAGCTCAAACATATACTTTATAATTATCAGAGGAAAATGTTTAATAGTCACAATAATACACAGTCTAAATAACCTAAGATGGATTTCACTTTGTTATCTTTAAATACCAATGGCTTAAACAATCATAGCAAGAGATCAAATCTACTGAAATATTTAAAACTGAACAAAGCACAAATTGTCTTCCTTCAAGAAACTAATTTCAAAACAAATGACAATTGCAAATGGAATCCTAAGGAATATATGATATTGACACAATCCACTTATAAGACAAAGACAAAAGGGGTAACAATTTTATGGAAAACAAATATGATTAACCCAGAAATCATTTATAAGTATGAAGATAAAGAAGGCCTTATGGCATTAGTAATAGTTAAATATAATAAGAGAATATGGACCCTAGCTAATGTATACTGGCTTCCAGGCATTGGAACAGGAACTGTTAGAAAAACACTTGGATTTAATTTCCAATAATTATAATATAAAGGCAACTTAATATTAGGAGGAGATTTTAACTGTAGATTTGATATTTCTGAAACTACAAATAAAAGACTGATGCGTACATCTGCTGTATCAAAAGCTTTAAACAAGTGGGTAGAATCATTTCATCTTGTAGATACTTTCAAATTTAAAGTAGATAAATCTATGTTGTTTTCCCATCAAGATCACAGATTTAGTACCCAAACTAGAATAGATAAAATATTTGCTGCCCATGCCTTACACTCTAAAATCATTCATTTCTCAATCACTCCCTGACTCTTTTCAGACCACAATTCATTGATACTAAAATTTCAAAATGGGTACAAACCATTAATCTTTAACTCCAGAATTCTAGCATATATAACTAAAATTAAAGAGTTCAAACCCTGGCTATTATTTGAATTACAGTTCTTCTTAGATATTAATTACACCACAGAGATAAATAAAATAATGATATGGGACTCATGAAAAGCTTACATATATGGCAAAACCCTAACTTGGTATAAAAAAATCAGAGAATGGGATTCTGAATTATTAGATATACAATCCAACCTTTGTCAGTAAAAGCTGAAAAAAATCAAAATCATTTGGAGATGAAAACGAAAGTAGACTTATTAAATGATAAATACAGTGAAATTCTAACACACAAAACTAGTTTAGCTTTAGAAAAACTAAAAATTAATACCTTAGCCACTTCTCCCAAATATCTATATAATTTATCCACAAAAATCAAAATACAATCAAAAGCTAATAACATTAAAAGTATCTTCCAGGAAAAGAAAGGGAAAAATGCCTCAGATATAGGTGACATTCTTGATGCCTACAGAAATCACTATATGGAACATTTCCAAAAAGAAAATATACATATCGATCACTTAAATCTAGATGAAAAATGTTCTAATATAAAAAAATTAGAAAAATTAAAACTAGATCTGCAAGCACCCATATCCTACAAAGAAATTACAGATACAATAAAAGAGGGTAAAAATAATAAAGCTCCTGGTATAGATAGCATAAATATGGAAATATATAAACTTTTTTCCTTCAAAGATACTATCCCTCTTTCATAAAACTCTATTAGAAATTCAGTCACAAGCTTTAATACCACCCTCTTGGAAATATTCCTTAATCATACCAATCTTAAAGGAAAACAAATATGCAAACTTCTGTACCTCATATAGACCTATATCATTATTAAATAATGACTATAAGATATTTATAACTATATTAACAACAGAATGAAAATACCACTATCCAAAACAATAAATAATGATCAAACTAGATTTATATATCATAGACACACACATGACAATATTAAAAGGATAATTTCTCTTATAGATTATGTTAATAAAGAAAATAATGAAACACTCCTAACTGGCTTAGATATAGAGAAAGCCTTTGATTCCCTAAATTGGGACTATTTATTCAAAATCCTAATGCTATTTGAATTTCCTGCATCCTTTGTTCATCTCCTAAAGAAGATATATATATATATATATATATATATATATATATATATATATATATATATATATATATATATACACACACACACACACACACACACACACATACACACACACACACACACACACACACACACACACACACACACACACACACACACACACACACACACACAGATAATTTAGTGTATGTCAAGTTAGGTCCTTTTACCTCTGAATCTATACATATAACAAAAGGCACTAAACAAGGATGTCCCTTGTCACCAATTCCCTTTGCTCTGGCTATTGAAATATTGTCAGATTCAATTCATAACAATATAAAAATCAAAGGAATAGATGTTTATGAACAATACAGTTCTAAAGTAATGCTATTTGCTGATGACATATTACTAACATTATCTAAGAGATATTAGAAGAATTAGATATACTAATTGACAAATTGCACATGACTTCAGGACTCGATTTCAATAAATCAAAATCAAAATTTTTATTTTTAAATAAAAAAAGAACTGCAGACTAAGGGGGATCACATCATAGGGAAACAAGAATCTACCTTAAATTATCTAGGAATTGAGTTATGCAAGGATAATAATGAATTAGTCTAAAAAAACTACAATAGTATCATCAATACAATTAAAATCTCTGTGGAAAAATGGAACAAAATAATATTAACATTTGAAGATAGACTACAGTTAATAAAAATGGTTTTACTGCCCAAGATCCTATATATAGCCTGGGAATACAACTGTTACCAGAAAGGAATATACTTAAATAAATTCATACCTAATCATTTTTTTATGGTTTCGCAAAAGAAACAGAATAGCTTTAATACATCATATCAGACCATGGAAACAGGGGAGATTAAACTTTCCTGATACAGAAACATATATAAAAGTAGCAATATCAAGTCCAAATTACTCTGCTAACTGAAAATAATTACTAACTGTAATATCAATAAATGAATTTGATTTACAAAAAAAAAATCAAACAGATAAAAACAATTTGCCATGGCACATATAATGTATTAGTATGCGATATAACTTAACTAAACCCACTAAAACTCATATGATTAATTATTACATTGACTCATTTAGGAAAATTATTAATGCAAATATAGATTTAAAAATATGGTTTGATCTTTTAACACCATTTATAGTCACAAAAAACATTCCACATAAAATATATAGAGAAATTATTAATTCCTGGGTACAGAAAGGATTTGTTTGTTGGCTCCATTGTATGAAAGAACTAAAGGTTTTAAATATGCAGGTAATAAAAACAACATACAAAATTCTACAACAGGACTGGCTAACTTTACAGAATATTCTGTCATAGTCACAAGATTTAAGTAGAATAACTAACAATTCTTCATTTAAAAAAATACCTAAATTTACAAAACACATATATGAAATCACATATAATGACTTTGACATGGGAAACAATATTTCAAAATTTTGATAAACTATAAAACAACACCCAAAACCTCATATTGGAAATATATAACAAAAGGACACTCAATACAATTAACTGAAGATATTAAAACAAATGTATTATTATCGATAAAATATACATCCTTTACACAATACTGGAAAGTTTTTAATTGGAAAAGCTTGCACAGAGCATTCTTAACCCCAGGCAGAATCAGTAAAATTAGTTCTTCCATAAAAGGAATATGTTGGAGATGTGTGCAAGTACACAATGCAGATTGGAACCACATTTTCTTTGATTGTGTTAAAATTAAGCCATTTTGGAATGGTATTAATAACTTTCTACAAGCTTTATTTAATGAATCATTTTATTTAACTAAAGCTCTTGTATTATTAAATGTGAACGAAGCTCCTCATTTGAATAGGTCAAACATGTATCTAGTATGGACTATACTTGTAATTTCAAGGAAGTGTATAACAAGAAGATGGAATACAAACACAATACCAACTTTGGAAGACTTCTCCAGTCAACTGAAGACCACAGCATTATTGGAAATTAAAATTAAAGAACTAAGAATTTATCCAAAGTCATTTATCAACAACCCTTGGGGAAAAGTCTTATTGTTGATTGACACTATACAATAATTGATCAGACACTCTGATAATGGATTGGACATGCTTATAAAGTAACTGTATACATTAAGATCTGTTATAATGTCAGGCTAATGTGAATAGTGTACATAGTTATTTAAGATGTCATGTATAAATACTATGGAGTTCATTCAAATGTATTTGAAAAATAAAAAAAAATGGAGAAAAAAAGGAATCTGGAAATTGTGACATAGCAAATTATCAGTGAAAGCTGAAATTAAACATAAAGCAAAGAAGAAAGGACTTGTTTATATGAAGGATGTTGAACTGAAGAGACAAATTACTTGTGTTTTTTCACTATAAAGGTTTCAGGGAAAATATATTCCTTTACACAGAGTTGATAGAGTAACAGCATAGACGAATGCAATTTATTTTTTGACTATTTTCAAAATTTGTCAAAAACAGAAGTCGTATTTATTGACATGCTTGTAGTAACTGCTTCATAGAGTATATGAAGAAGAAGATATGGTACAATTCTATTTAACAAGTACTACAAATAATGAAACAATTTTTCATAATGAGTCTTGTAACATGGTGTTGTAACATCATGTAACATTTGAATTTGTTATTTTACTCTGGATGTTTTACTATGCAGCTTCTTTTTTCTGATTATATCAATGAAATGCTTCTTTAAGCTTCTATAAACTTAGGCAGATGGGATCTCATTTTAACATATCATCCAAAGGATGGTACACTCAGAAGTGTATGTGGCACTGCATTTGAAGTACTGGAAACTGAATTAAAACACCTGGTGTGGAAATCAAACCAACAGTCATTCTTTAGATCTTCTATCATACAGCCCAACTGTGTTTTCTGCTGAGCCACTGAGTAGATACAAGATTATGTAAGAAATATGGTTAGGTTAAGAGCCACAAATTACAAATCTGGTCATAGAACCTGAGTAGGTTAACAGCTACAAATGACAAATCTGGGCACTAGATTCTGAGCAGATTAACAACTACAAATTACAAACCTGGCCACTAGAATCTGAGTAGGTTAATAACCACAGATTATAGATATTATAGATCTGGCCACTCAGCCTATCTACTAATGTAATATTTAAACCAGCTATCCATCTATGATTATAAGTCACATCTGATTACAACTAAGACACTTCAGGCAGTATTACCTCCTACAGATTTAACTAATAAGTAAGAAATGGAAGGAGATTGCAGGGCTTTCTTACATATCACACACACACGCACACACGCACACACACACACACACACACACACACACACACACACACACACACACACACACACACACACACACACACACACACACACACACACACAAACACACACACCATACTCATACCCAAACCTAGGGAAAATTTAGATTCACCAGTATGCCTTCTGCATGTCTTTATGAGTGGGAGTATCCAGGGATAAATCAGAGGAACATAGGGCCAACATGGAGACTACATGCAGAAGGCATCTTCAGCTGAAAAGCAAACCAGAGAACCCCCTGCTGTTTGGAACAATGCTAATCATTGAATCACTGTGTTACTCAAATAGTCCATAACACATACAAATGATTGTTGATCATATGTGATTACCTAAATGCCATAATCAGAACCTAGCCCTGACACTAACCCTGCGATGTGACTTAATGTCTAAGGTTGTAGTTAAGGATGTAGTAGTATACCTTCAGTCATATAAATTAAATACATCGCAGACAAAATTACAGAACTGCTGTCAGTAGTTCATAAAAGAAATACCCACTAATAAATGAGAATTACTCTTTCACAAGACAAAGGACAACACCCAGCTCATACGTACAAATAAGTAAAGCCAGTTAAAGAGAATGGAACTCAGTTCAGTATGTTTCATAAATAGAAGCAATCCTGAATTGTGTTACACAATTTCACAGCGTACAGCCACCAATCCTGACACGATTAAGTTGAACGAAGGAACTTTCTTCATAGCAGCATTCATACTTACCTAATAATAAAATGCAGTGGGCAATAGAAAATCACCTGAAAAGGGTAAGAAAAAAGGGAGCAAACTAGACACTTACTCTATGGGCATATATATTCACTGCTAAGATACAAATCATCTTTCATGCCACAACACGCTTAACTTATATATGTACATACCTAGTTGACTCTTAAGAGAAGGCAACATTACAAAGCCCAATAAAGCAGCCAGAGGAAGGTAAATATTCATGAAGAACTTCAGGGGAAGAACAAAAATAAAAAGGATTACACACACATAGTAAGGCATGAGAGACCTTTATTTGGAGAGCAGATGAGAACTGCCATGACAGAATGGTTATCAAACCTAATCTTGTCTACTAGTTCCTAATATTTCCCTTTGGATCTGAGTTATGTATAAATGTAGTTACTTTAACTTTATAATGACAAGTATCCTAAAAGCTTGACCAACCTGTCTAAGTACAACTAAAATGACATTAAGTGAGGCATCCCTTACTCTCAGTTCTTCTTCTGTTGGAATCATCCATAGATATTGGATGAGCCCCCCAAAAAGTGTTGAAAACTAATAATTCAGAATGGCCTGATTTCATTAGTAGAGCAGCCTAGTAAAACAGATATCCAATGGAGAAAGTCAGTAATTTCATGCAACGCAAGAAAGAATTAGTTAACTATATTAAGTATTTTAATTACAGCAGAAAATACAGATTTCTATATATAATCATAAAATATAATTTTCATTATAATAAATATACCACTTCATAACGAATTCAGGTTTGATGTATACATTAAGCCATTCTGATTTAATACCAAATGCAGAAAAAAACCCAGAAAAATTAGGTCTAATAACAAATCAGTAATGACTTGCTGTTAAAGAATTTTGGTTGTGAAAGAGAGCCTTTATGCACACTACAGGTTTAGCAGAAAAAAAAATTCTTGATTTGTTTGAATGCTGCAGGTACAGACCGGGCTCTTTACTTCATTGTTTCAGCCTGTAAGTCCCGATATTATTTGATGCTGTACCACTGAGCTGCAGATTTGGATTTTCTCAGCACTGCAGTCAGAGAAATACATACATTTGAAAATGACAGACACCGATTGAGGATGAACCTGGTGAGATAGTGGATGACCTGTGAGTGACATCAACGGGAAATGTATTAACAAAGCCCTGCCATGAACTTTTTTAGATGTGTAAAAAGTAGTTGAAATGAAACTTGAAATGATTGCCTTGCATCCCTGTCTACTGGATGTGCTAAAGTAAGGAAATTCTAACTATGACATCTTGTTTTGATATCAATACATTTGTCCTTTAAATGATGCTTTTCTTCTGTAAGGTATGCATTTTGGATTGACGCTGATATTACAAAATTTCATGGATCTAATTTTCAGAATCTGTGGCTATAAAAGGCATGGATTGTTCCAGTTTTAATGTGATTTTGTGACTGGCTTTCTGAACTGAACAAATAGTAGAAACTGTGGATGGTGACTTAAGCTGGTCATTGTTTTGATTCTAGGCTTACAGACTGAAAAGATCCATTCTATGAAGGAGGTACTTGCTGTAAACCAGAGGTACTCATCTTAGCTGAAGGAACAACTTTGTGTACAACCTAAGATCTCATGGCATGTTTCAGGCTTTTATCTTTCTTTCTTTCTTCTTTTTTTTTTTTTTGCTACTCACCATGTATCTTTTTTATAGTCTGAAAAAATGCACTGTATCAAAAATTGAATTGAAAGTACTGTGTCATGAAAAATTATAGTTGGAGCATTCAGATATTGATATATTAGGGTTCAAAACAGCCACGTTACCAGTCTGACACTTTTGACATTAGTGAGTTTTCATATTCCTTGGCCTCCTGATCAATTGCTGTACATCATTAATGGAAACTGTAGGTAAGGACTAAGTATCAATACTTGTGGAACACTCTGGAGAGCTGGGAATTATGTTTTTGCCAAATCCTCTGTGTTAGGTAGCTGGAGAAGCACTGAATTTTTAAACTGCTTACCCTGAGAGTGGCAAGTCTTTACAAGAGTTGTGTATGATGTTGCTGTCATATTCCATTATTAAATCTAACAGGAGCACACTTGTTTGACCTTGATCAATGTTTTTTTCGATCATTTTCTCTTAGGCTTAACAGGTCTGTACCAGCAGTAAGGCAGGATCTAAGACCATGCTGTGTGTCTAAGCCCTGGACATAATATACAAGATGGTTGTGTAGCTGCCTGTGAACTAGGTTTTCCAAAATTTTGGCCAGAGAGCTTTATAATTCAGGCCGATAACTACTCATGCTACCCAGTTACCCTTCCCTGTGGATGGTAAAAATTTTAAATGTGCTCCAAATGTGTGATATTTTCAGACATGGATAGGCGCAGAAGTGCAGTGGTAGTATTGTTGCCTCACAGCAAGAGGTTCTCTGGTTCGATTCTTGGCTGGAGTGTCTTCTGTGCGGAGTCTGCATGTCCTCTCTGCATTTGTGTGGGGTTTCTCTGGGTACTCTGGTTTCCTCCCCTGTTACAAAGACATGTGTCTGGAGCATTTCTCCTCAGGTCTCTGCCAAAAATTGGCTTTATTCCAAGTCAGACATTCTCAGTAAACAAATGTTAAATAAATAAATATCTATTAGTAGTACTAGGGCAATATGGACAGCAGATGCTGCTGTAGGTAATCTATTTGCAAGGAAGGTGATCAGGGTCTGTTGAAACAGTGTTGTGAATTTTCAGAAACCATTTAAGAATGTTTCATAGATTGTAACTTTTCTCAAACTGAATTGAGCGGTAACCAGAACAATGCTGTTGTTAGACTATGTGCACAGAGAACTCATTATAGTGACTAATCAGAGATAATCTGGGCATTCTATGAAATTCTGGACAGTCGAGTGGGGTGTGGGTGTATCCACATGTTGGGGGGACTGTAACTTCAATGCTAGCATGTACCATACCCAGTAGTAATTGGTTCAGAATGTATTCATGTATAGGAAGAAACACAGTAAGATACCAGGATGTGAAGCATATGTAAGGGGCTAAGTGGCAAACTATCCAAGGATTACTCACATTTATCATGATTACATGATTAGAAATCCCCTGTACAGGGGATGGTGAGGAGGCTTGCCTTCCAGTTCACCCAGTGTGTGATGAAAGGAGATATTGCCAGCACAGTTAGCTAGAATTTTGTAAATAAGAATATGACATTGGTGAATATTGAAATGACTTATATAAGATGCTTGTGTTTCAAATGTATTAGAACTGTATGCCATGTGTATATCAAACTGCTCTGTACAATTATTTGTGTTGAAAAGGTATTTTTTAAAGTGCTTGTGCTTAAAATGTATCCACAGTGTGCCCTACTGGAAGAGAACAGATATGTACGTGCACTATTGTAACTGTTTAAATGTACATGTCAACAGAAGAAACTAGAGGGCTAACTTCAGCCCAACAAACTTTAGAAAAATAGCTGAAATTAAATTATTTTATAGGCTATGCAATAAAGAGGCTATCTCTCAAGTTTTCAATACAGCTAGAGACACAAAGTCTGTACTAAGAAGCTTTCTGTATTGTCCTTGGAGTGAACTAATTGCTAGTTTTGAAGCATGAAGGAATGCAATTTTTTTTTACTTCCAGCATCTGCCAAAGATCTGAAGAAAAGCTCTTGTCTATATATTTTTACAGGTAGATGCTAAATGTTGCCAGCTTCTAGGAATGGGGATTTTGGTCTGGGAACTAGCAGTCAGATGATAAGAAATTATGTCATTCTGCAAGCTATCCCAGCAGTAATATTTTAGATATTAATTTGAAAACTCTCTTAGTGTAACAGAGCATTCTGCATTCTGTCTTGGACCTGACAACAATACAGACCATTTACCACATCTGCCTTGCTTAATAAAGTAAGTTTCTAGGGAACAGTATAATTCTCTAACATACAGTCAGGAATACAGTGAAGTTTAGTTTTGATGCTTTTCTTTGTTTGTGTGAGCCTGTACTGCAATGTATTTTAAATATTTCCTGTGCTTTTGAACTCTGATGTCACTGTGAATATGTATTTAGTATTGCCTTGTTCTTTTATTATTTATTTTTACATATATTTGAACTTTTAATTGTGGCTGATCTTTGTAGAGATATTTAAGTTTTGAGAGTACTTGCATATTTACTTGGTGACGTTGTGTGAGGCACTCCTAACAGTCTTGCTCTTGGTCAAACTAGCATTTGTATTGTATTAATATTACACAGTAAGATTGGACACCCTTTGTTAAGGAACTTAAGGTAGCTGACAGAAGGGTTCTGGTGGCAGTGAAGACTACCTTATAGTCTGAGAAAATGCGGGCATAGCCAGTAAACCTGTACCAGCCTTTTCCAGGTGTGTGTGTGTGTGTGTGTGTGTGTGTGTGTGTGTGTGTGTGTGTGTGTGTGTGTGTGCAAATCAAAATCTCAAAGAGTGTGTGTGTGTGTGTGTATGTGTGTGTGTGTGTGTGTGTGTATGTGTGTGTCAGCTACTTGGGCATGGACACATAGCAAGCACTAGCTGGACAGAGGGAGTGTTGGAGGACTTGCTAAGGACTCAATTCTATAGCTGTTCCAGTAGGGAGTCTTACTGGGAATCTGGAGAAAGGTAGAGGAACTGGCCCCTGACTGACTGAGGTCTCTGTGTGCTCTTAAGGGAAATTGCACCTGATGCAGCGAGCTGCATCTGGAAATACCATGAATGTATTTGTCATCCTCCCAGTGAATCTCCCCCACTTTTGCCAGTGGTAAGGATTGAGGCTTCTTGATTACTGGTTGGCAGTGGAGGGTTGTCACACAGTGCATTAGGTTTTTGACTTTTTTATTTGAAAGTTTAGACAAAACAGTTTGTCAGTAAAACAGGAGTCTATTGTATGCAACCCAGTCCTCAGCTGTGAGGTACTCACCCTGGCCCTGGGCTTTCAAACCTGCAACGCTATTTCACATGTCTTTGAATACAGCTGGGTTATACAAGGTGTATGACAATTTGCTGATTCAGTAGTATGTAAACAGCATGCCTATGTATCTCAGCTGGGGTGAAGAATCAAGTTAAATGCAATCTGATACCTCAGCAGTGTGATACATATTCACTGTCAGGAGTATGCCGTACATGTGTTTCCTTAGCACAGCCTGTACTCTACAGTCAGAGACAGAGATATCCTACCTATATAATCTGCTAAGCAGACTGACACGTTTGTTGCATCCTTAAGTGCTCTAGGACATATGTAATCCCTTTATTGAAAACTGAAAACATTTTGCATGCATTCACCTATGATGTCATACTTTCCAGTATGAACTTTTTTATTCTCAGTGATCACTGGCAGAGATATACTTTGGTCTGATCTATACTACTCCATACATGGTGATATCACATCATGCTCTGTCACCCACACTTTCCTTTAGAAATGCTGTAGTAATGATTACAAAAAGAGGGTTCTTCTCAACCCTTTGTCTTCTTACAAATGAGACAGTGCACTGTGCACATTAAGATACAACACAGAATAGTGTATTGTGCATATTAAGATGCAGTGCACGTTAAGATACAGATAATACAGATCCAGAAATAGAAACGCTTTTACTGGCACAAACAACAAAGCTTTCATGAATCAGCCTTCATCAGTGTTTAGACATCAAAAGAAACCAATTAGATTTATAATAACTTGAATTAAAATGTGACACAGCCATCCAATATCATTAAATAAGCAATCACGTATTAAAGTACATTAAAAAGTTTTCACAAGATTTCTATAAATGTAATGTTAAAAGTTAGAAACCAGCATAACTGTATTTTTCAATATTGCATTTGTTTCCTTGCTAATACTGGCTTTACAGTTATTGCTTTTTTCAATCCTGGGAAAACATCTGCTTGTAATCTAATAAGCCATTTATATTCTGATATCTCCAATCTATTGTTAATGTCACAACCTCTAAGATCTTTATACACTATTTCTATCACTTTAAACTTAAAGTCATGTATCATATCCATGTCCATAATGTGCTTAGCTAAAGCATTTGTTCTTATATTCCTACAAATGTCTGATTTATGTTGTATGATTTGATCTCTTAACCTACAGCTGCATTTCCCCACATAAAAACATGCACATCTTATACAAGTCCCTAGGTAAACTATCAGCGTTGTATTACATGTTGCCTGACATTGAAATTTAAATTATTTCTTGGTTACTGGATGTTAAAAGTCAACTATATCACTAATATTCCTACAACAGCTACAATTGTAGCAGGGGAAGGTACGGTATTTACCTACAGTTATATCAGGATTACTAACATTAAAATCTTTGTAGTATACTTCCTTCTCAAATTCATACAATGTATGCAAATCTAGGCTTTACACCTGCTATATCTACCAGCTCTGGCATGGATGTCAGAATTCTCCAGTTCTTTCTTATAATTTTTTCTACCTTCTTAGGTCTAAGATTATATAAAGTAACACATCGAATACCGATTTCATTCTGTAGGTTTGTGTTAGTTGTCAAATTTATATCATTCTGTTCACAGAAATAAGGACGTGCCACTTGCATCCTATTTTCCATTACATGTCCCATGACCTCCATTACAATTCTATCACTGTAACTTCTATCCTTAAACTCTTGAGCCATTTCTTTCAGTTTTTCCATACATTTGACTTCCTCTGTGTTTAATCTGCTGACTCATGTAAATTGTCCCTTCACTGTACCTTTAAACACATGAGGAACATGCATGCTCTTCATGTGGGTATATCTGTTAACTTAAGTCACTTTCCTATGCATGCTTGTTTTTAACAAAGTAATACATTTATCTTTCTGTACATCTAAATAGACAATAGTACTGCTCGAATAATTCATCATGAATTTCAAAAATTCAGTTGTAGCATTTAAATATTCAACAAAACTCAGTAACATCTGTTCATTCCCTTTTCAAGTTAGAAAACAGTCATCCACAAACCGTAGATACAACAATACATTTTCCTTAAAGAGATTATTAGGACCATAGATGTATTCATGTTCCCACTGGTTTAACACCAGGTTTGCATATGTATTAGCCATGGGAGTACCCATTGCAACACCAGAAACTTGTAAGAAAGGTTAACCATCAAACACAAAAATATTCTTAATCAATACTATCTCAGTAAGATTGCAGATATTTTCAATATGTCTACCAAGCATATCAGTGTTATAAACATTTCTACTTCTGGATTTGTATTATTGGATTTACCTGGTCCTATTCAGGTGTAGTTAACTTCAGTTCTTTCATCATTTACTTTCTTACCACATTAAGATACAACACATACTACAGACTATGTTCTTTAAGATACAGTACATACTAGTGCACTGTGCATGTTAAGATACAGCACAGCATGTTAAGATTTAGCACAGACTAGTACAGTATGCAGTATACACATTAAGATACAACACAGGCTAGTGCACAGTGCATATTAAGATACAGCACAGGCTACTGAACTTTGCATGTTAAGATACACACAGACTAGTGCAATCTACATATTAAGATATAGCACAGACTGTTGTATTGTGCATGTTAAGATACAGTGTAGATTAGTGCACTGAGCATGTTAATATGCAGCACAGACTAGTACACTGAGCATGTTAATATACAGCACAGACTAGTGCACTGAGCATGTTAAGATATAGCACAGACTAGTGCACTGAACATGTTAATATACAGCACAGACTAGTTCACTGAGCATGTTAATATACAGCACAGACTAGTGCACTGAGCATCTTAATATACAGCACAGACTAGTGCACTAAGCATGTTAATATACAGCACAGACTAGTGCACAAAGCATGGTAAGATACAGCACAGACTGGTGCACTGAGCATGGTAATACACAGCACAGACTAGTGCACTGAGCATGTTACTATACAGCACATACTAGTGCACTGAGCATGGTAAGATACAGCACAGACTGGTGCACTGAGCATGGTAATACACAGCACAGACTAGTGCACTGAGCATGTTACTATACAGCACATACTAGTGCACTGAGCATGGTAAGATACAGCACAGACTAGTGCACTGAACATGTTAATATACAGCAGAGACTAGTGCACTGAGCATGGTAAGATACAGCACAGACTGGTGCACTGAGCATGGTAATACACAGCACAGACTAGTGCACTGAGCATGTTACTATACAGCACATACTAGTGCACTGAGCATGGTAAGATACAGCACAGACTAGTGCACTGAACATGTTAATATACAGCGGAGACTAGTGCACTGAGCATGGTAAGATACAGCACAGAGTAGTGCACTGAGCATCTTAATATACAGCACAGACTAGTGCACTAAGCATGTTAATATACAGCACAGACTAGTGCACTGAGCATGTTAAGATACAGCACAGACTAGTGCACTAAGCATGGTAAGATACAGCACAGACTAGTGCACTGAGCATGGTAATACATAGCACAGACTAGTGCATGTTACTATACAGCACAGGCTTGTGCACTAAGCATGTTACTATACAGCACAGACTAGTGCACTGAACATGTTAAGATATTGCACAGACTAGTGCACTGAGCATGTTAATATACAGCACAGACTAGTGCACTGAGCATGTCAAGATATAGCAATCCCCCCCAAAAAAAACACTAACAGGATAACCACAAAAACAGGTGTAGATGGTAGAATGTGCTCCAGTACAAACTTTAATAACTTAAATAAAATGATTAGCACTTTCGTTAAGTAAAATACAAAACTTCATCAGACCACAGCATTCCCATGTTCCCATTTTATCTAAACCAGGAAAATCACATGACACTTCCATATCCAGTTCTTAGAGAAACAGGGAAACATAAAAATAATATGTCCCACAGAAAAACCCACATACATTTAGAATAAAAACATAATATTCATGATGAATTCAGAAATGTGTATGACAATAAAATATGAAGTAAAAAGTGTTAAAATTTATGTAATAAATATATAATAATGTATTATATAAAATAAAAATAGTTCAATTCTATCTACACTGTGCCTTTAGTTTCAAGACACAGCCTATAGATGCTAGTTCATGAGGTCCGGGATAACCTACAGCCGCTAAATGTAAGATCCAAAATAATTCCTTCTTTTTCAATAGCAATTGCCATGGACCCTCTCCCTCTCATTTGGTAATACTTGTTCAATAATAATAAATTTAAAATAATGCCCAGGGAATTCAAGTACATGTCTGTACAGTGCATTGGTGGTTCTTTTGGCTTTGATATCATATATATGTTCATAGATACGACATTTAAGTTTATGTTCTGTTTTTCCTATGTAAAAGGCACAACAAAGTTGACATAAGGCCCCATACACTACCCCCATGCTGTTACAATTAAATCTACCTCTCATTTTAAATATGTATCCATTGATGTCAAACAGTTCCCCTGTATAAATATAACTACAGTAGGAACAACATCCATACTTGACATCTGGGAAGTTCTAGCAATGTTCCCCTTCTTCCTTGATTTTTCCACCAAATTGTTCAAATTCAAACCTCTTGACCAAACTATAGAAGGTTTTTCGCAATGTTTTGTTCTGATAGCCCCATCTTCAGTAATAATATGCCAATTTTTAAAAGTAATATCACACACTTTTTGATGGTCCACAGTAAATCTAGTGATGAAGGATAATCTAAAATTCATGTTTTCATTGTTTGTTTTATTGTTGACCCCTACTACCATATCAGTAATATCATTGTTAGATGGTAAGTTTTCTCTACCACCAAGAATGGGTAAGTAAAAATTACATCTTCTTTTAGCCACCACTTCCCTTCTAATCTCTTCTACAAACCACATGGATAGCCTCTTTTAATAAACATTTGTTCTAACTCATTACACTCCAAAAGAAAATCATCCAGATGGTCATCATTCTTGCGGCCCTCACAAATTGTCCCTTGACAACTGCCTTTTTCTGGGTTAAGGGATGTAGACTATCAAAATGTAAGAAGGAATTCAAGTAAGTGGGTTTCCTGTAAATAGAGGAAACATATTTACAGCTCACCCTATCCTTCCTCAAAAAAAACATCCAGGTAGAAAATTTGTTCCACCCCAATAGTGCGGAAAAATTCCAAAAAAATCAGTTGCTTTGTTCAGATAATCAAGTAAAGTAGAAATAGAGTCCACATCACCTTCCCAGATAAAAGCAAATTGTCAAGGTATCATAAATACAATACACAGTCATGAAACCCAGAGTATACAAATAGGAACCTACGCTCCCATTCACACATGACTATGTTCACAAAAAGAGGGCCGCAAGCTGCCCCCATTGCAACCCCCGTTTGTTGTAAGAAATATTGTGCATCAAAATAAATGAAACTGTTCTTTAAAACAATCACCAACATTTCCACATACATACTGATATTGTCCTGTGGTAATCCCTTATCCAATAAATAATTCTCAAACCATTTGAGGCCTAAAGTATGAGGGATTACACAAAACAAGTCTTTGACATCCACTGTAATAAGAACATAGGAGGCATTAAAACAAACATCATTACACTTGCTCAAAAATTCCCATGAATCAATACACAAGTGTTGTTCCTTTTGTAGTAATGGTTTAAGCTGTAAGTCCAGTTACTTTGCAAAAGGTGAAGTGATAGAATAACGGGCATCCACAATGGGATGAAAAGGGACGTCCACCAGCCGTTTATGTAATTTGGGCAATCCAAATATGGTGGGAATAGTAGGAAAATCAGACTTTAAAAACCTAAAAACATCCAAGGTAATACGTTCCTCCAATAACATATCCCTGAGTTGCATGTGACTCTTATTATGCCCGAAATTAACTTAATTCCTGGAGACCTGGCAATATACATCACTAAATAAGATGTTATACATTTTTGTTCAACATAATCCTGATAATTCATGATAACAACCCCCCCACTCTTATTAGGCTGTATAACCCGAACTTCATGGAGATGAAGTTGTTGTAATAATTCAAGTTCATTGCTGTCCAAATTACTAGTAGAATATCCATGGAATTTACAAATGTGCCGAAGATCTAACTCACACTGTTTTTCAAATATGCCAAGTGTAGGGTGCATTGGAGGGTTACAAATACTAGGTGTCTGAATCACAGAACCTGGTTCACTGCTACTGTCCTTAAATAAAATTTTGAGGTTGAACTTTCGAACGAAGATGTTAAGGTCAATTAACACATGAGAAATTTCAATATAGGCTGCAGGAAAAAAAGTAAGGCCTTTTGCAAATAAATTTGCAATATCAACTGAAAAAGGAAAACAGCTATAGTTGTATACCTTGAAATCATCAGGGGAGCTCACAATAACCTCCAAACCCAGTTCAGACATTATCGCCACTGATTTCGCTTCCACAGCTGCTGTCGTGTTAAGTAGGAGTCCCCTGATGAAATCGGGTTTGGTTCCATTGTTGATTCACCTGTTGGTTCTGCCCCTGGAAGTGTCATGTGATTTTCTTGATTTAGATAAAATGGGAACATGGGAATGCTGTGGTTGATCTGATGAAGTTTTGTATTTTACTTAACGAAAGTGCTAATCATTTTATTTACATTATTACAGTTTATACTGGAGCACATTCTACCATCTACACCTGTTTTTGTGGTTATCATGTTAAGATATAGCACAGCTAGTGCCTGAGCATGTAAATGTACAGCACAGATTAGTGCACTTGAGCATGTTAAGATATAGCACAGGCTAGTGCATTGATCATGGTAAGATACAGCACAGACTAGTGCACTGAGCATGGTAATATACAGCACAGAGTAGAGCATTGAGCATGTTAATATACAGCACAGACTAGGGCACTGAGCTTGTTAATATACAGCACAGACTAGTGCACTGAGCATGTTACTATACAGCACAGACTAGGGCACTAAGCATATTACTATACAGCACAGACTAGTGCAACAAGCATGATAATATACAGCACAGACTAGTGCGCTCCGCATGTTACTGTACAGCATAGACTAGTGTACTGAGCATGTTACTATACAGCACAGACTAGTGTACTGAGCATGTTAAAATACAGCACAGACTAGTGCAACAAGCATGTTACTATACAGCATAGACTAGTGCAGTGAGCATGATAATATACAGCACAGACTAGTGTGCTCCGCATGTTACTGTACAGCATAGACTAGTGTACTGAGCATGTTAAAATACAGCACAGATATACAGTAAACTCTGAAGCTAAAATAGAAAAAGAAAAAAACCTGAATCTCCAACAGGTTGACAACGATTCTTTTCTTAGCGGGACAAAGTGCACAGGGTGGAGCCCTAAAATAAATGAATGCCTTCCCCGAGAAGGTAACAAGCTCAGTTACATTTACACAAATATCCACTTTTAGGGGTGACCAGGAGCATTTTCTGGTTGAGTGGCTTGCTCAGAATCAAACAATAGGCAAATGGGGTCTGTGGGAATCAAACTACAAATTCCAAAAAGCATCTCTTTGGCAGCTTCACTAACTACTAGTCTTAGTAAACCCACAGAGTAAATAAATGGAGTACTAAAATCCAAAGTCGTCTTTTTGCATGAGCCAAATAGGGAAGCTCAACGTCTGTATCCGGCTCCTTCACACTACGGTATCTGTCTCCTCTTTGAACTCTTCATGCTTGCTACACACATACTACAGAAAATTGCTAAGGTTTAGCCTTCCATGTACTATGGCTAATGGAGCATGTTTATCTGAAACAATTTTACTAGGTGAAAAGGCAGGACAGTGCTCTATGTTTAACAACACTTCCAAATCTCCTGAATGCTACAAAATGCCTTTGTAAGAGTTCCAGAGTTACAGTTCACAAGACTTTTTTTTTTTTTACACATGCAATGATATTTTTAGCTGCAGTGGCATTTTTATTGTATAGTAGAGCTTCAGTGTGTGATTAGCATTTATGAGAATGCCACAAAACTACAGTTTAGAATAAATACTACTTCTTAAAAGTCAAGGTTTTCCCAGGAATGTAACTGTTGTTCCATACATGGAAAATGATGGCAAAGTGTAGGTTATGTATACTCTGGGGATTAGGTTAGGCATCAGAGGTGCTGTGGGATTAAGTTATTGCATGGGTTCCTTCATACTTATTCACTTCGTGTACAGAATAACAACAATCCAAGCTCAGCAGTGTTAAAGCTGCATTCATCTTTGCAGATGCCATTCAAACATATTGCCTGACAACCCCCCCTCCCCAAAATAAGTTAAATTCTGCCTAGCAAGACCCTGGGAAAGATTCATCCCTGGGATGACTTCAGGAATTAAAACTGAAATGATTTTGAATATTAGACATTGCTATGGTTTAACTGCCTGAGAAATATTTCAAAAGGCAGGTTTGTGGAGGTTGCCCTCCCTTAACACATTTGTAACACTCCTGTAGTACCACACTTGAGAAGATATGCCTGTTACTAGCCATTATGTGAAAAGTGATAGCATTTCTTTCAGTATCCCTACAGACTCCAAGTACTCAGATGTTATGGCTTACATTTTACCATACTACTGTTTTTTACATATTTCAAGTAGTTAGTTCAGGAGCAGGACTGAATGTCATGCTTTTGATTTGCTGAAGGTAATTATGTGAAATTAAAAAATATCAAGGAAGACAGCAGAAATGCAATATAAAGTTGTGATAATCAAAACTAGCTATGAACAGATGCATATTCTGTTCTTAGCTATGAAGAAATGTATATTCTGTTCCTGGCTATGAAGGAATGTATATTCTGTTCCTGGCTATGAAGGAATGTATATTCTGCTCCTGGCTATGAAGAGATGTATATTCTGTACCTGGCTATGAAGGGATGTATATTCTGTTATTGGCTATGAAGGAATGTATATTCTGTTCCTGGCTATGAAGGAATGTATATTCTGTACCTGGCTATGAAGGGATGTATATTTTCTTTCTGGCTATGAAGGAATGTATATTCTGTTCCAGGCTATGAAGGAATGTATATTTTGTTCCTGGCTATGAAGAATGTATATTTTGTTCCTGGCTATGAAGGGATGCATATTTTGTTTATGGCCATCCCATTTTAAATGTAAGTTTCATCCAAGTCTTTCAGGCCCCTCAGACATCAGGTGGCACCACATACTAGGCCCCCTCCTTGGCTACCTTCCACCTGCTGCCCTGCAATAGGAGCAGCTGTGAAGTGACTCTTGTCCTTTCCCTACAGTTATTCAGTATGGGGGAAGGTAAGTAGAACCAACATGTCTAATGGGTGTAGGGATGTTGGACATAATGAAAAGACCAAATGTGTGACAGTGTATAATTGACTAAATTACATTTAACATTAGTCAGTTCGACTGCCCTTGTAATGAAGTAAGGTAACCTTATACTTTATTATAGTTTGTATTCAGATATAGGGGCAAAAGCCCTGTGCAGTGGTTTGGGAGACAGACCAGATCACCTCAAAACTGTGATTTTTAAATCTTCATTGAAAGATTTGTCAGAATAATTTCTTTCATGTCACAGAGCATTTGGTTTGGGCAGAAAATGTGAAATGCCTGTACCCTAAGTGTGGATGGAATGTATCAGTCAGGACTGATAACCTTCTAACACTCCATCACAACTAAATTATATTCTGTGGTAACTAGGAGCCATTAATGAGCTACTATACTCTCCCATGTGATCCTTACTGCATTATTACTGCCCTGTCCCTAATTGGAGGTACTCTGCTTCTTTGGTGAGAAGGTTCTATCAGCTCCTTACCTTACTAAATTCTGAACTCCTAATCTGCTGCTGTTTGATGCTATTGCATACAGCTTTGGAGCTGTCCTTTCTCTTATTTCAGTGATAAAACAGGTTATGAAAAGTAACACCAGGCATATCTAAAATTCTTATTTGGAAGTCAACAACCTGTCTTTAACTGCTCAGTGTTTATCAGAATAAAGATCTACCTAAATCAATACTTACCTGTAAGGCTCTCTAAACACATTCTGTACCAAAACCCATTGCCTCATCTGTTACTGTTCCATTTCTTGTTATAACACACAGATGATGCACTTCATTCTGTGCTCGCTTACTAAGACACACACACACACACACACACACACACACACACACACACACACACACACACAAACACACACACACACATGAGTGCACACACACACACACACACACACACACACACACACACACACACACACACACACACACACACACACACATACACATACAAGTGTGCTTGTTTACTAAGACACACACACATGCACACACACGCGCACACACGCACACACACGCACACACACACACACACACACACACACACACACACACACACACACACACACACACACACACACACACTCTATGGACTTGCTGTGACAGCCTAAGGATAGGGTGTGTTCTGCTTTGTAATTTGCAGGAGATTTTTGCAACCTGTGAGACTACCTCAGGATATCATATGCTAGTTGGTGCGCCACAATGTAATGCAGACATGTGCCTGGGTCCATGGTATTACTTCTATCTACCCTTCTGTCAGTGCAACCTTGAGTTACATAGCAAGATTAAAACTGACCATGTAACTCACAGCTTCTAAATGTGCGGTTTGAATGACACAGCTACTGAAAGTGAACAGCTCTATCTGCAATTAATTATAACTAATCCTGCAGTGATGTCCCCACACCATATTCCTGTACAGCACCCTAAATTTGTGCTCTTTTCCTTACTAGAATAATAATCGTTTACCATTCAATATGTACTAGGTATGGCACCACTGTCTTACCTGTGGAAAATATCATTGTTTTATTCAGGAATAACCATAATTAACCACCAAGCCTTCTCATCACAAGCACCACCCTAGACAAGAATTCATGAAATAAAAGTCAGATTTAACTGTCATTTTATTTTTATTTTATTTTTACTTTTATCATGAATATTTTCCCAGTATAACCACAAAGTCCTGCATTTCTTTTTTTTTTTTCAACAGCAACCAAAGATAGTATTTAGTGAGACTATTGAAAACTATACAAAAAAAAATACTGGCTCTCATAAAAGAAGAGAGAGAGAGAAAACAAACAGAAGGAAAAACTAGATTCTGTAAAGGCTGGCAGTATGGAAAGTATCCAAACAAAACTGCCTCTGTGCACATTCTTAAGGTTACAGTCTGACAGATTTGTAATTCTAAACCTGAAAAACAAGCAGTTTCATTACTGATTATAAGACCAAACAGACAAAATGTGTGAACCATTTTTTTCACTGTCTCCCTCAACAAAGTAGCCTGAGGCACTTCATTGGTGTTTCCCCTGCAGATAATGCGATTACATATATCGACAAGGCCAAGGAAGATCCTGCACCTTGTCATACAGCAGCAGCAATCTATGCAACTGATGACAGACTTTTAGAAGGCACTTTACTGGATTCCTGGCAGGCAATCTTACTTCAGATTATTTCTGTGTAGCAGATCACAATAGAATTTAACAGTTAAGGTTTGCACTAAGCTAACTGAATATTTTTTCCCCATCTTCAAAGGTCCTTGACTACAAGTAAAAACAATAAAAACAACAAATGAAACTAACACCACAACCCTATGTGGGAGGAGGGTAGCTATACCCCCACCCCTTAACTTAACGCCACAATCACATAAGCATGACATAAAAACAACAGTATAAGAAAGCAACCATGATTCATTTCAAACTTTGATGACATGCAATAAGGCCTTAGTATCACATAACATTGGTGAAATATGATTGTTGAATTGATTTTCAATGAACAGCTCAAGAATATTACATGCTCTCACACAAAACTGCATTGGGATCTGATCTTCCACACATGGTAGTAAAACTCAATTCTTTGCAAAATTTGTTACATAATTAAACCCTAAATAAAATGTTACAGCAGACTCCCTGACAAAACTTTGACTTATTTGTGACTTACTCCAAAAGAGTGATCACAAATGAGTGAAACCACAGGAATGCAAAATATATTCCAACTTGCAAAAATAGAAGAAGATGGCATTTTTAAGCACTCCAAAACCCACATTACTTTTACATACCAAACCTGGGAACATGGGGAAAGTGAAATCACAGGTACGTACTGAGAATTCACCCTTCTAAAGAAAAGCCAGTCACATGTTAGTGATCACATAAATGAATATCTATCACTGCTGTTTTTGAGACAAGCTTAGCTCCCATTATGGGAGTAATGTTTAATGCTTAGATACTAAATTCAGCCTGTAACAAGTAAGGAAGATAGCACTAAAAAAAATGTTTCAGAGTACTGAAGTGACTGTGATTAATTTTCTGTTTTGGGACAGCATTCCCTATAAAAAAGGCACAGTATCATCCAAATCAAATAAAATGTGATGTGTCTGAAAATCCTTTGCTAGGCAGAGGTACTGAAAAAAATATTTTTTTACTTGTTTCCATTTTTGCACTCATATGGAAACAAAATTATATTTTCATGTCAGTTATTTTTCACTGATGAAACTGGAAAGTTCTTAGGAGAAATTTCCCATTGTTACTCAAATTATCATACATCCTGCAATTCAGTTACTGCTCTCTTTGGAAAAGAACAAGCCCGCCATTGTTCATGTTTTTTTTTGTCTTCTGGAATAAAACAAGGCAATTCATTCACAACAAACTCAATTATGTTTTAAATGTTCAAGGTTTCTAGTACAGTCATTTGAAAACACATCTGTAGGTTTTTCTTATAATGCAAAGGGCTTGACTCTTCTTGTGAACATTTTATTTACAAGGATACAGGAAAAAAGAAGTTTAAGAAGTTATGTCTTACCATAACATTCCATCTGTGTTGTCGAGCTTCACTAAATCCTTCACTGTGGCCTCAGTTCCGAGCCACGGAACTGGCTCAGCCTTTTACTTCAGCTCACACCTCCCAAAACTCTTGAGCTAGACTCTACCCCTCCTTTGAAAACCTTGAAGTCCTACTTACCACCCTTCACATAAATATAAACAAATAAGTATGCATAGCAGTAATTTATATTCCCCCTGGCCACAATACTCATATACTGGAAGACTTTTTATCTTGGATAAATCATAATATACTCCATGAAACTATAATTCTAGGGGACACCAACATTAATTGGCTAAACTTAGACATCCCCTCCCCAGCAAACATAAACCTCCATAGTTTTACTCAACCTGTCACTACTCCTACTCATGGTTTATCAACAAACTGTGAGTCAACCCTAGATTGGATACTGGTTAGCCAACCCCAGAACTATTCAAACTCAGGCACCTTACCAAATACACAAAGTGACCACCTCCCAGCATATACCTATAGGACTCACCCGCATACAACTAAAACACACACATATAAAACATCAAGGAACCTTGTCCACTATGATCCAAATACGTTTATAAGTATCCTAAACTGCCCAAACTGGAACCCATTAAAAATACTCCCTTTAGATGAAGCCATTGACTATTTTAACAAACTCATTCTAGATTACCTAAATAGCTTAGCTCCAATGCATACAAGAAGGACCAAAACTAACCATGCCCCATGGTTAACAAAACAAAGCAAACAAAATATCATTCTCAGAAACAAAGCATGGAAAACATGGCCGGGAGATAGAACAAAACAAAATGAACTTTACTACAAACAACTCCGTAACAAAGCAAAAAAGCTAGTGATTCAGGACAAAAAGAATAACTTTTTCACTAAACTATCTGCCTCACACAACAATATCAACAATTTTTGGAAATCTGTCTCCTCTCTTCTAAACCCAGGCACAATCCAAAACCCATCCCCAGCACCAGAAAAAACACCTCAACAAATTTATCAAGATTTTAATACCCATTTCATTTCCATGATTCAAAAACTACTCAAAAATTACCCATCCTCCTCTAACTCACACCCTCCCCAACCTACTGAACACCCCCCTCCCCACAGAGTATATTTATTCACAAACAACCAACTCTTTCACTATCCAACCTGTACCCACCTCCCTAATCCTGAAACTCTTAAAACAACTCAAACCTTGCTCACTATCTGCAGACAAACTTCCCCCAGAATACCTGCAACTAACTGCTACCACAATAGCCTACCCAGTCTCAATCCTTATAAATCACTCTCTCTCTAAATCCTATGTTCCTCCTCTATGGAAAAAAAAATCTATCATTACCCCACTACATACAGGAGGAAACTCCCATGATCTTTTTAACTCCCGTCCTATCTCTATACTCTCCCTTCTGTTAAAAATCTTGAAAAAATATATTCACTCACAACTACTCAACCACCTCTCTTGTAATACTCTTCTGTCCCCCGCCCAATACAGTTTCCAGCCAGGCCATAGCACTATCACTGCCCTTCTCTCCTTCACTGACACCATCAACAAAGCCTTAAATATAGGGCATCCTATCTCTGTAATCCTACTGGACCTATCTAAGGCATTTGATACAGTCTCACATACTAAGCTATTAAGTCAACTATCAAAACTAGGCTGCTCCCCAAGATCCCTAAACTGGTTTACATCTTACTTACAGAACAGGGAACAATCAGTAAGATGGTTAAATGTACAATCTGATTACCAACCCAACACTATAGGAGTACCACAGGGATCCATTTTAGGTCCACTAATGTTTAATATTTTTATCAATGACCTGCACAAAGCCCCCCCAAATCCAGAATCTCATCTAATATGCGGACAATTCAACTCTGATATCAACCTCCAAAAATTTCTCAGATCTCCTTGCAGTCACACAACAGGCCTTTACTTCTATTCATAGGTTCATAGGTTCATAGGTTCATAGGTTCATACTAGGCTATCTGCCCTAGGGCATTTATAAGCCTAGCCAGAATGTGTTTGGCTTTCGCCACCCATTTTAAATTTATTTTGCTATGCCCTTTTTCGAGGTTAGTATACTGTGCCTCTGTCTAACAGTGACACAGAAGTGATACCCGGGGTAAACCTACAATCTCCCATCCACTCATCAAGATTCCTCTTGAAGAGAGTCAATGAGGGACTCTGCCTAACTAGGACTGGGATTTTATTCCAGAGTGAAGGGAGCCTCTGGGTTATGAATCTGTCCCTCCAGCATGTCCTATTTATTTCAGTGCTGAGGTTCAAGTCTCTCGAGCACGTAGCTCAATTGGATTTATTTTCTGAGGTGCAGCATGTCCATTAATTCCGGGTTGGACATGGCTTTATACGTCAGGCACAGATCGCCTCTGAACAGGCGGTATGCCACTGAGTAGAGCTGGAGTTTCTTTAACCGGGCAGCATATGGCATCTGTTTGAGCCCTTTGATCCTCTTGGTGAGGTACTTTTGGGGTCTTTCCAGTTGCTGCAGGTGTCTGGTAAGGTACATCCCAAAAGGGGCATTGTACTCAATTATGGGCCTGATGAGGGATGAGTAAAGAGGCACGATGACATCCCCTGATCTAGATGTGAATCCCTTCATGATTAGGTGGGCTATATAAAATGTTTTTCTAACCACTTTGGCCACATGGTTGTCAAATGAGAGATTGCTATCAACTTGGGTCCCCTATTGTGTCATGGCTAATTAATGTACAATTTATGCTAACCCCCCCCCCCAAACTTTTACTATTTTCTTCAAAATCACCTGACACTGACTTCAAAATCCTTGCTAAATATGGCACAGAAATAGATCCAGTAAACACAGCCAAACTACTAGGCATAACAATAGATAACAAACTCACTTATGAACTGCACATCTTGAATGTAATAAAGAAAACCCATTTCAAACTAGGCAAACTATATCGCCATAAGCTCTTCACGGATAAATATAACAAAATAAAACTAGCTAATGCCCTACTCATCTCTTACCTCCTATATGGTAGTGCCATTTTTACAATCTTCACTCAACCCTTAGTAATAAACTACAATCCTGCTACAATAAAATAGCCAAATTCGCCTCTGAAAAACCATACCATTCTCATCACTGCCTAGCAATAACAGAACTAAAATGGCTAGAATTCTCCCACCATCTAAAATATACCCAACTAACCTTAGCCCACAAACTTATCAGTAAAAATAATGCATGCCCAGCTATCAAAGCAATCCTACAAACATATACCCCTACCAGAACACTAAGATCTTACTGTAAACCCTTGCTCACAGTAACAAAACCCAACAGAAGAGCCAGAGAATGCCTGTTCTCCCATTCCATAGCCAAACTATGGAATAACCTGCCATCTGAAATAACCCAAATTGACCACCCAAAAACCATTAACATAGCTCTAAAACCACATTATCTAAATAATCCATCCCTGTACCTGCCTCATAAACAAACATCCTTAAAAAAAAAAATAAGCACATTTACCATTCATTGGGTTAGCTTATCTATGTAAACCCAGTCTTTCATAATAACCATTGAATAATTACCTCCATACAGTATACTATATTCTTAACATAGATAGTATTGTATCAAACCCCATGTTTCTCCAATGTTGAATAAAGTAATCTCCTGCAAATTTGTTACTTGAAATTTGCTTTTTCTCTTTCATCTTGTGAAGACTTCTGTAAATCTTGTAAATTGTATCTAGACTTCTGTAAATCCTGTAAATAGTATTATAGACATATAGTTCTTTTCTCTGAATTACTAACTTTTTTTAACATGTAATACTTTTAAAGCCAATGTCAAACTTGTTATCACCGTAATGTATTGTGGAGTTTTTCTACCCGGGCCTCCACTGAAAATGGGTTTCTGACCCAGTGGACTCTCCCGGTCAACAAATGTTAATAAATAAGTAAATAATGTTCCTCTCTAAATTAATTCAGATCGAGTTTAACTATAATAGTGGCAGACAGATAATAAACAACAATAAGAGACCAGATCTGTGTCCCAATTATGAAGCCAGTCTTAGGAAGCATTCAGTCCACTAGGAGTCTTAGGTCGGGGGAAGGGGGGAGTCTAAGATTTAGTGAAAATCAACAACACAGATGGAATGCTATGGTAAGACATAACTTCTTTATCTGATGTTGTCAATTTTCACGTAATCCTTAACTGTGGGACAGAGTCCCTCTCATGACAGAATATTCCTGAGCACCATCGTACCGAATGATGCACGCCCCATAGAGACATGGTCCAGTTTGTAATGAGTAATAAAAGTATGAGGAGATGCCCATGTTGCTGCTGCACACATGTCATCTAAAGAACCTGTAATATGATAACCTGCAGGAGCTGCTACAGCTCTAGTTGAATGAGCTTTCACAGGACACAGTGGTTGGAGATCCTTTGAATGATAAATAAAGGTGATACAATCCCTAAGCCATTTAGCTAAGGTACCTTAGAAAATGGGTTACCTAAAGAAAGACAGAAAAAGACAACAAACAGAGGATTAGATTTTCTGATATCCTTTGTTCTGTGAAGGTAAAAATGTAATTGCCTGTGAACGTCTAATAAGTGTAGACAGTACTCCCCTTTATTGGAGAAATTGAGGAAAAAGACTGGTAGGTGTGAGGTTTGACTGATACTAGATTCCAAAACAACTTTTGGCAAAAAGGAAGGATTAGCTCTGAGGGAAACCCTGTCCTTGTGAAATGTTAAATGGGGAGGGGGGGGGGTTGCAGGACAAAGCTTGAATTTCCGATACTCTTTTGGCCGAATTAATAGCTAATAACAATGTTTTCCATGTCAGGAATTTTAAGTCACAAGTAGCTGAAGGTTCAAAGGGGGATAAAGTGGGAGATTGTAGGACCAAAAGTAAATCCCAGGGTCCAGTGGGTTCTTTAAATGGAGGCCTTAAGATTAGGGTTCCTTTCAAAAATGCCTTAGAAAGTTTATGTGACATAAGTGAAGAACTATCCAAACCAATATGGAAGTTAGATATCACAGCTACTGTAGGTGTACTTGAACGGTAGAGGCTGAAGAACCAGACTGACAAAGTATGGCCAGAAAATCCAAAACTTTATCCACAGGAGCTTTGCAAGGGTGAATATCTCTGTTAAGAGGCCATCTAGCAAATTTTTCCCATTTACTATGGTACAGCTTTCTAGCAGAAGGTTTGTGAAGAGCCAAAATAATTTGTCTGACTGGTGAGGTAAGGGAAGAATGCCTGGCAATCATGGGAATTGGAGAAACCATGCAGAGAGCTTAAGATGATGGAGATTTGGGTGAATCATTCTTTCTGGGTGAGATAATAGATCTGGAGCTGGGTCCTAAATGCAAGGTTTCCGAAGTAGGTGAGACCAAATTATAGGAAATTAAACCTGTTGAGGCCTGAACGGGGCAATGAGGATTAGTGTGTTCTTCAACTTTTTGGCTTTCTTTAGAAATTGAGATATCAGAGGAGTAGGGGGAATGGTATACAGGAAATGGGGGGGGGGGGTCACAGAGAACAGCATCTTTTTTCTGTCACTACAGAAATTGAGAGACCACTCGTGATGCATCAGAATAGTTCTGATGAACTTATCTGCTATCACGTTGGAGTTCCCTAGAATATGCGCTGGCATGAGAAAGTGGTTGGAAGAAATTGCATATTTCCAAACTCTGAGGGCTTCTCAACAAAGTGGATAAGATTTGGTTCCTCCTTGTTTGTTGATGTACCAGACCACCAACTTCAGGTACAACTAACATTGGGAAAGACAGTGATTCAGGTTGTAGCCTGCTATAGATCCTCAACCATGTCCTATGACTCTCATTCCCCGTTCCTAAGCACCTTGGAAACTATTAGGGCCCAACCCAACACTCTCATACTAGGTGACTTCAATTACCCCTCCATCAACTGGAAAAACTACTCATGCACCAATACACTGGCCCAATGCTTCCTGGAACTCATCAATTCCAGTGCCCTGGTCCAGCTCATTCTTAACCTCACTAGAGGAAGCAACACCCTTGACCTGGTTATTACTAACATGGGCAACCTTTGCTCTACACCAATAGTCAATTCCTCCCTGGTTTGATCTGACCACAAACTAATCAACATGGAAATCCACATCTCACCCACACCCCCTGCAAAGTTAACCACCATGTAAAACTTCTACAAAACTGACTTTGGGCTCCTAAAAACAGAGGTGGCTAACTTCACGACACCCATGTAAATGTCAAATAGATGCATGATTGCCCAATCATACACCAATGCACTGTACACATACATAAATGCATGGCACTAGCCATACCCAGCAGAACCAAGACGCTCTCCTCCAAAAAAGGAAGCCAGTCTGGTGGTCTGCTGCCATTAATAAACTCTACAGCAGAAGGAAGAAACTGTTGCAATCCCAAGACAGGAAAAACCTCCTTATTAGTCTCAAAAAAAGTTGAGATCCCTCATCAAACCCTCTAAAGCCAGCTATGAAGGCAGAATTGAAGCAGACACTAAAAACAACCATAAAGCCTTCTATAGTTATATCACAAATCTCCACAGCAATACCCAGGTTTGCTTTGAGTTACTGCACAATGGTACTGCCTATACTGAGCCAACAGATATTGCCAACATACTGGCCGACAGATTCAGTGACAACTTTACCCCTCTCTTCCCCTAAAGGACCAATCACAATACTGGAGGAATGCCAGTCACCCAGCATTACTGCAGCATAGGTTAAAGCTGCAATGTCAAAGGCAAAGAATACAGCTTCCATGGGACCTGACAATATCCCTGGATGTGTTCTACATGAACTACAAAGTGAACTGGCATCACATCTGTGTGCCCCGGTCAATCACAGCCTCACCTCAGGCTTTGTCTCTACAGAATGGCGCACTGCTACAGTCATCCCTCTTTATAAAGGGGGAGCGACTACAGACCCTGGAAATTATCTCCTCATTAGCCTGACAACTCTGATATGTAAGGCTATGGAGAGCATCATCATGGACCTAATTAACAAGGATATAGGGAATCTCCAAACTCTAGATCCCACACAATTTGGTTTTGTGAAAGGTAGATCATGCCTGTTCGACCTGGTTGACTTCTTTGAGTCAGTCACCAGAAATGTGGATGAGGGCAAGACAGTTCATACAGCCTACCTCGATCTGGCCAAGGCCTTTGATACCATTCCACACTCAAGAATTATTGATAAACTCACCAAACTAGGCATCAACCCCTATATCACTAGGTGGGTTGCAAATTAGCTCACAGATAGAATCCATAGTGTGAAAGTAGCAGACTCCAAGTCAGACTACTGACCAGTCACAGATGGAGTGCCACAGGGATCAGTCCTGAGTCCTCTCCTGTTTGGCATCTACATCTCAGAGGTCCAGGCCAACAGAGAGGGACTCTGGCTGACCAAGTTCGCAGATGACTGCAAGCTGGGAGGCATTATTAACTCCCCAAGTGATGTAAACATACTACAGAAAGGCATCACTGAGACCAATGACTGGTGTTGAAACCATGGCCTTAAGCTTAATGTCAAAAAATGCGTCATCATCTTCATTGAGAAAAACTCAGTTCCCACTAATTACCACATTGATCAGAGCCCACTGAACAATGAAGGCATTAAAAGAGATCTGGGGACACAGGTTGACAGCAACCTCTCCTGTGCCACTGTGGTCAGAATGTTCTTCTATGTGGCACATCTCATTACCAAGGATTTTGCATCCAGGAAGAAAGAGGTCATTGTCTCCATCTACTCTTCCCTCATTAGGCCAATCATCGAGTACAATGCTCCATTTGGCATGTACCTCACTAAACACATGCAACAGCAGGAAAGGCCACAAAAGTACCTTATGAAGAGGATCCTAAGCCTTAAACACATGTCTTACATGAACAGACTAAAAAAACTCTAGCTATTCACTGTCTCATATCATCTTCTAAGAGTCGATCTCTGCTTGACTTACAAAGCCATGTCTGACCCAGGTCTGTTAGAAATGCTGCACCTAAAGAAATCCCAATCCCTCCACACCACATGCTCCAGAGACCTCAACCTCATTACCACAATCAACAGAACATGCTGGGGGTACAGGTTCATAACCTTTAGACTGCCCATGCTCTGGAATAGACTTCCCATACATGTCAAGCAGAGCACCTCACTGGCCCTCTTCAAGAGAAATCTTGATTAATGGATGGGAAATAGAAAGTTCACCCTGGGGATCATACCAGTCACTCTACTTGATAGAGGCACTGGGAACTAACGTTGGGCGGAATGATGCCAGGGTACTTGTATGGGCTAGACTTGTAAAGGCTCTAGGGCCATTAGCCTAGTACACACCTATGAACATGTTGTCCATCTGAATTTCCAAGGTTCCCAGGGGAAGGTCATCTTGAAATGATTACAACACTAAAAGCACCGCCCTCATCTCTAGAACACTGATGCACAAATTGTCCTCCAGTTGGAACCAAGTGCCTTGGACTGTCTTTCCCAGATAATGCCCCGCAACCCTATCTGGGAAGCATTCATGGCCATTATGGCTTGGGGCTGTGGAAGGAGGAAAGGACGGGTCAACAGGATCTCATTGGAATGCAGCCACCAAGACAAGTCTTGTTTGCAGCAACTGGAGATCAAAATGTGACGCAACATTGGCTGATTCAATAACGACCATTGGGAGACCAGAAACCTTTGGAGAATCTGCGTGTGATATCTGGCCAAGGGAACTGGAGTAATAGAGGCTACCATTGGGCCAAGCACCTGTAAGATGAGTCTGGCTGGAAAGCTTCTGTTCTGAGTAATATGGTTTACTTGTAATCTGATCCTGTGAAGCCTTTCTACTGGGAGTGAAGCAATTCCCATAACTGTGTTTAACAGAGCTCCGATAAATTCCAACTGTTGTGTAGGTTGTAGATTTGACTTTTCAAAATTTACTGTAATGCCTAACAAAGTGCAAAGATGTAGGATATAATCCCTTGCCCTTATGAGTTGATGCCTGGTGGTAGTGGTAAGGATCCAGTCGTCGAGATAATAAAAAATTCAAAATCCCAGCAGTCTGAGATGAGCTGCTACCATTGCCATACATTTGGTAAATACCCTGGGGACTGTGGTGAGACCAAAGAGCAGTGCTCTGAACTGAAAGTGACTGGCTCCCAGCTGGAGGTGCAGGCACATTCTGGAGAGTTTGTCCATTTTTATATGGTAATATGCATCCTGAAGATCTATAGAGCACATCCAATCATCTTTTTCCAAGAAAGGAAGTATTGACTGTACCAAGACCATCCAGAACTTGCTTTGCTGAACTGCCTTGTTGAACTGGCTGAGATCCAAATGGGCCTCCAGTCCCCTGTTTTTTTTGGGCACTAAAAAGAATCTTGAGTAAAACACAGACTGGATACTGGAACCTGGGAATTCTTGAATGACTCTTTTTCAATTTGTTTTTGAATTTCTCCAACTGCTGCTGCCTTGTGACTGGGTGAAATATCCAGGAGTCTTTTTTGTGTTTTTGGATTCATCAAAAGGGGAATGATGTATCTCTGGAAATGATCCCCTACATCCATTTGTCTGATGTCATTTGTAGCCAGGCAGATTGGTGCAGGGATAATCATCCCCTGACTGCATGCAGAGGAAGGCAATCGGGTCTCCATTCAGGAATGCTGGTAGGAGTTACCAGAGAAGGAATCACTGGACCCCTGGTTCTGTGGGAAACCTCTGCCTCTAGAAAAGTGTCTTCCATTCTTACTTCTGCCTCTGCCCCAGGGGAAGTCCTTGCTGCATGAGTCCTGGAAAGGCCCTTGGGACTTTTTGAACCATAGCCTCTCACTTCACTGGTTCCTAGAGTAGGGGTGTTGAGGAGTGAAGAAGCAAACGCCTATGGCAGAAAAAGTCTTTCCATCTTTCTCTCATTTGACCAGTGTGTCTTTTACCTTGGGTAAAACAGGGATGATCCGTCAAATGGACCGTTGATGAAGAAAGATTTAAATGGCTCTGCAAAGTCACACAAGTGCATCCAGGCATGTCTCCTGATGGCTATGTCTGAACCCGCTGTACTTGTCATCCCTTCAGTTGCATGGACAATTAGCCTCATGGATGGGTTAGAAATTGATTCAAGGATGGTGAGCTGAGAGGTAACCTTGTCTCAGACCCCTTCAACTACTGCTCCTGTAAGAGTAACTCTTAACCCTTTAATCAGATCTCTCTGCAACCTGGTAAAGTGCACCATATAGTTCAAAGACCTGAGACAGAAGGTCGATGATGCATAGATGCACTTGCTAAATCTAGCCATAGTCCTAGACTCCTTGTTAGGAGGCTGGATAGTAGGACTTTCCTCTGCAAGTTCATTTTTTGTGGCTGCAGCTATCACCATGGTGTCTACAGGGATACCCTTAGCCCAATGCAGCTCATCGTTAGGGGTAGATAGGATCTGGTCATGCCTCCTGCGGATCAGCTTGGAGTCCTGAATTTTCCAGGCCCACTGAGCAATCAGTTTAATAAGCTTGTCAGTGGGTAGAGAGATCCAAGAGGCAGAGGGCTGGGCATGAAAAGCCTCCAGGTATACCAATTGCTCCAAAGAAGGCTGGAGGGAAGTCCAGCCCCCCTCTGATTTAGGATTTCCAGGATGTCCCTAAAGGAAACATCATCGAGGGTGACCTGGTGGAACCTTCCCCTTCATCAAAATCAGTATCCACAGTAAGGGCTCCTCTGGGGAGTCTAAGTGCTTCCTCTTTCACTTTTTCTTTGAAGGTACTTCCTCACTGAGATGTTCCAGGGAAGTATCTGAAGAGGAAACCACCAAGGTGGATCACTCCTGAGGCTTTTGTGCCCCCTGCCCCAGGGTTGAGGCTAGTGGAAGCTCCGGTCAAGGAGATACAAACACTGATTGGTCCAACAGAGGTGGCAAGGACTGCAAGTCCACAATGGACAAGGCCATCTCCATGATCCAAAAGGCCACCCCCCTTTAAAGGGATGGGGGCCTGGAACCAAAATAGACATTTTTGGAACCATGGTCCCACCCCGAGGAAGCCACCTCCAAAGCAGAAGCCTGGGATGAGCCCACGAACGCTGAGGCACCGAGGAGCATGGAAGGCTCTAAAATAATTGAAGATGAAACCTGCCTCTTGGAACCAGTGATGAAACCCTGACCTGGGAGGTCTCCAGTTTCAACAAACTGGAAGAACTCAAGGCAAATCTCATCTCTGGAGAAGAGATTCTGGAACCAAGGCTGTTGGAGCTGGGCAGGTCGGTGCCAGGGGCTCCAAGGCTTGGCTGGAGTTGGAGGAGGAATGAGTGATGGTGTCGAAGAAGGACTGGTTCTGGAGCTGAGTTGGCTTGGAACTGAAGATGGAGGTAATCCCCTTATCATCACGAGCTGGTCCACCAGTCTCATGATGTCCAATTCCAAGACTCATAGTGGACTGAATGGACAACCCCAAAGGAGACCTAGGTGGCCTCAGTTCCATGAACAGGCTGGGTGGTCTGTCTGAAAATGGATTGACTGAAGGGGAATATGTAGTTCTCGGTAAGGTAATAGAGGTAGTCTGCTTCTGTACCGCTAAAACCACTGGTACCAAAGCTGCAGGTGTCTGTTCCATACCAATGCTTGGTGCTGAATCATTCTTGCCTATTGGTGCCATGGAAGCTGTCAACACTCTGGGCTGCTTGCTCAATTTGGTAGGTGGTTCTGAGGAACTTCCTGGAACTGAATGAGATCATTTCTTTGGTTTAGAAGATGATGAAGAAGAGGATGATGAGCAGGCTTCAGTTCTTGGACCAGATATGGCCTCCTCAACGTCTCCCTTTAACAGACCTTTCGATATTTATTTGTTTCTCTGCTCAGTCAAGGTCCTAGTGGAGAAACCATGACAAAAGATGCAATCCTCCTGTAGGCAGACAGCATCTAAAAAGTAAACACAGCAGACATTCCCATCCGAATTGAACATCTTTCATTCACATTTTTGGCTCCTCTTGAAACCAGAGGTGCCCTTGGAAGATTTTTCAGCCATGCTAGCTTAACAAGGTGTAGCGCTGACATCACTCACAGGCACACACTAAAAGAGGGAAAAATGATCAATTGCACGCACAGAAAGGAAAGGGGAGGAGCAGCTAGAAAAGGAAAGCATGTAAGTAGAGACAAAATATAACATATAAAGAAAAAATAGAGAAAAACTCTAACTGTCAAAGCTCAAGAGAGGTTGGATGCATCTGATACATGGAGCAGCAAATGAGATTTGAGGTAATTTAGAGAGGAGCATTATGGGTAGAGTTTTGGGAGGAGTGAGCTGAAATAAACAGCCAATTGGGTTCCACACAGTAAAGGATTACGTGAAGATTAACAACATCAGATCAAATGGAAATTTTAATATAAAAGTCATACCAAATAACACTCCATAAGTGCGTTCTTCTCTCAGGGAGACTTCATCAGATAAAATCAATTGAATATCAACCTCCTTTTATATTAAAGAACACATTAATTGCCTTAATTACATACATTTAAAACCTTATATTCTTAAAGCTACTGTAGACAAAAGCACTTATGGAGTGTTATTTGTTGTGACTTTTATATTAAAATTCCCATTTTATCATGGTTGGGAGTCCGTTCTGTTTTGGATTTTAAAGTTTTTGGTGTGTACCACTTTTTCAAACTTTTTATTAACATCAGATCAAATGTTTTCCAGTACACCCACATTATTTTTTTAAACGAAGAGTCAGAGACATATGGATTATTAATTTACCAAAATGAATGGCAGCAATGGAAATAGTAGTAATCTAACCCCAATATTTGAGACACTTTTCCCTTGTACATCTGACTGTTAACTCTTAAATGGAGACTGACATGGAATATTATTGTCAGATTCCTGAATATAACTTACCTTCTATGGGCTGAAACAGGGATGCCAACAGATTCACCTATAAAATAGACTTTGACAGATGAACCTTCATATCCATTTTTGAGATCACATAATGCAAAGGATTATGATCAGGTCTTTAATCATAACCAGCTTACTATGTATTTCAGATAGGGACACCAAGAAATTCAATTCAAGAGCCAAGCCTGAGAGATGAATCGTGGCGTCAATGTCAAGAACAAACATGAAAAGGTTATGATTGGTGAGACCCAGTCATAACTGTAATGTATGGAGCATTATCTGCTCCGTGTAGCACTAGTGAAATGAAGAAAGAAAGAAAGAAAGAAAGAAAGAAAGAAAGAAAGAAAGAAAGAAAGAAAGAAAGAAAGAAAGAAAAAAGTATTGGAGAACAAAGTGTTTTACCAACTTTGAATGCAGGTAAAGCACTTAGTGAAGCCTGTCAAACAGACAGTAGTATACCACTTAAGAATTCTAGACACAACAGTAACAGGGGGACAAAGGATTAAAATCAGGAAAGTT